>NW_026781616.1:0-226249 GCF_030144855.1 Hypanus sabinus | reverse complement strand
CAGAGCGAGATGCACATTGTGTATGGGGAATGGAGGGAGATGCACATTGTGTATGGGGAATGGAGCAAGATGCACATTGTGTATGGGGAATGGAGGGAGATGCACATTGTGTATGGGGAATGGAAGGAGATGCACATTGTGTACGCGAAATGGAGGGAGATGCACATTGTGTACAGTGAATGGAGGGAGATTCACATAGTCTATGGGGAATGGAGGTAGATGCACATTGGGTATGGGGAATGGAGGGATTTGCACGTTGTGTATGGGAATGGAGGGAGATGCACATAGTGTATGGGGAATGGAGGGAGATGCACTTTGTGTATGGGGAATGGAGGGAGATGGACATTGTGTACGGGGAACGGAGGGAGATGCACATTGTGTCTGGGGAATGGAGGGAGATGCACATTGCTTACGGGGATTGAAGAGAGATGCACATTGTGTATGGGGGATTGGAGGGAGATGCACATTGTGTACGGGGATTGAGGGAGATGCACATTGTGTATGGGGAATGGAGAGAGATGCACATTGTGTATGGGGATTGGAGGGAGATGCACATTGTGTACGGGGATTGGAGGGAGATGTACATTGTGTATGGGGAATGGAGAGAGATGGACATTGTGTACGCAGAATGGAGGGAGATGCACATAGTGTATGGGGAATGGAGGGAGATGCACATAGGGTATGGGGAATGGAGGGAGATGCACATAGTGTATGGGGAATGGAGGGAGATGCACATTGTGTATGGGGAATGGAGCAAGATGCACATTGTGTACGCGGAATGGAGGGAGATGCACATTGTGTACGGTGAACGGAGGGAGGTTCACATAGTGTATGGGGAATGGAGGGAGATGCACATTGTGTACGGGGAATGGAGGGAGATGCACATTGTGTATGGGGAATGGAGGGAGATGCACATTGTGTACGGGGGAATGGAGGGAGATGCACATTGTGTATGGGGAACAGAGCGAGATGCACATTGTGTATGGGGAATGGAGGGAGATGCACATTGTGTATGGGGAATGGAGCAAGATGCACATTGTGTATGGGGAATGGAGGGAGATGCACATTGTGTATGGGGAATGGAAGGAGATGCACATTGTGTATGGGAATGGAGGGAGATGCACAGAGTGTATGGGGAATGGAGGGAGATGCACTTTGTGTATGGGGAATGGAGGGAGATGCACGTTGTGTACGGGGAATGGAGGGAGATGGACATTGTGTACGGGGAACGGAGGGAAATGCACGTTGTGTACGGGGAATGGAGGGAGATGGACATTGTGTATGGGGATCGGAGGGAGATGCAAGTTGTTTACGGGGAATGGAGGGAGACGGACATTGTGTATGGGGATTGGAGGGAGATGCAAATAGTGTACGGGGAATGGAGGGAAAGCACATTGTGTATGGGGAATGGAGCGAGATGCACATTGTGTATGGGGAATTGAGGGAGATGCACATTGTGTATGGGGAATGGAAGGAGATGCACATTGTGTACGGGGATTGGAGGGAGATGCACATTGTGCACGGGGAATGGAGGGAGATGCACATTGTGCATGGGGAACTGAGGGAGATGCACATTGTGTACGGGGAATGGAGGGAGATAGACATTGTGTATGGGGAATGGAGGGAGATGCACATTGCGTACGGGGAATGGAGGGAGATGCACATTGCGTACGGGGAATGGAGGGAGATGCACATTGTGTACGGGGAATGGAGGGAGATGCACATTGCGTACGGGGAATGGAGGGAGATGCACATTGCGTACGGGGAATGGAGGGAGATGCACATTGTGTCTGGGGAATGGAGGAGATGCACATTGCGTACGGGGATTGGAGGGAGATGCACATTGTGTATGGGGATTGGAGGGAGATGCACATTGTGTACGGGGATTGGAGGGAGATGCACATTGTGTATGGGGAATGGAGAGAGATGGACATTGAGTACGCAGAATGGAGGGAGATGCACATAGTGTATGGGGAATGGAGGGAGATGCACAGAGGGTATGGGGAATGGAGGGAGATGCACATAGTGCACGGGGAATGGAGGGAGATGCACATTGTGCATGGGGAACTGAGGGAGATGCACATTGTGTACGGGGAATGGAGGGAGATAGACATTGTGTATGGGGAATGGAGGGAGATGCACATTGTGGATGGGGAATGGAGCAAGATGCACATTGTGTATGGGGAATGGAGGGAGATGCACATTGTGTATGGGGAATGGAAGGAGATGCACATTGTGTACGCGAAATGGAGGGAGATGCACATTGTGTACAGTGAATGGAGGGAGATTCACATAGTCTATGGGGAATGGAGGTAGATGCACATTGGGTATGGGGAATGGAGGGATTTGCACGTTGTGTATGGGAATGGAGGGAGATGCACATAGTGTATGGGGAATGGAGGGAGATGCACTTTGTGTATGGGGAATGGAGGGAGATGGACATTGTGTACGGGGAACGGAGGGAGATGCACATTGTGTCTGGGGAATGGAGGGAGATGCACATTGCTTACGGGGATTGGAGGGAGATGCACATTGTGTATGGGGATTGGAGGGAGATGCACATTGTGTACGGGGATTGGAGGGAGATGCACATTGTGTATGGGGAATGGAGAGAGATGCACATTGTGTATGGGGATTGGAGGGAGATGCACATTGTGTACGGGGATTGGAGGGAGATGCACATTGTGTATGGGGAATGGAGAGAGATGGACATTGTGTACGCAGAATGGAGGGAGATGCACATAGTGTATGGGGAATGGAGGGAGATGCACATAGGGTATGGGGAATGGAGGGAGATGCACATAGTGTATGGGGAATGGAGGGAGATGCACATTGTGTATGGGGAATGGAGCAAGATGCACATTGTGTACGCGGAATGGAGGGAGATGCACATTGTGTACGGTGAACGGAGGGAGGTTCACATAGTGTATGGGGAATGGAGGGAGATGCACATTGTGTACGGGGAATGGAGGGAGATGCACATTGTGTATGGGGAATGGAGGGAGATGCACATTGTGTACGGGGAATGGAGGGAGATGCACATTGTGTATGGGGAACAGAGCGAGATGCACATTGTGTATGGGGAATGGAGGGAGATGCACATTGTGTATGGGGAATGGAGCAAGATGCACATTGTGTATGGGGAATGGAGGGAGATGCACATTGTGTATGGGGAATGGAAGGAGATGCACATTGTGTACGGTGAATGGATGGAGATTCACATAGTCTATGGGGAATGGAGGGAGATGCACATTGGGTATGGGGAATGGAGGGATTTGCACGTTGTGTATGGGAATGGAGGGAGATGCACATAGTGTATGGGGAATGGAGGGAGATGCACTTTGTGTATGGGGAATGGAGGGAGATGCACGTTGTGTACGGGGAATGGAGGGAGATGGACATTGTGTACGGGGAACGGAGGGAAATGCACGTTGTGTACGGGGAATGGAGGGAGATGGACATTGTGTATGGGGATCGGAGGGAGATGCAAGTTGTTTACGGGAATGGAGGGAGACGGACATTGTGTATGGGGATTGGAGGGAGATGCAAATAGTGTACGGGGAATGGAGGGAAAGCACATTGTGTATGGGGAATGGAGCGAGATGCACATTGTGTATGGGGAATTGAGGGAGATGCACATTGTGTATGGGGAATGGAAGGAGATGCACATTGTGTACGGGGATTGGAGGGAGATGCACATTGTGCACGGGGAATGGAGGGAGATGCACATTGTGCATGGGGAACTGAGGGAGATGCACATTGTGTACGGGGAATGGAGGGAGATAGACATTGTGTATGGGGAATGGAGGGAGATGCACATTGCGTACGGGGAATGGAGGGAGATGCACATTGCGTACGGGGAATGGAGGGAGATGCACATTGTGTACGGGGAATGGAGGGAGATGCACATTGCGTACGGGGAATGGAGGGAGATGCACATTGCGTACGGGGAATGGAAGGAGATGCACATTGTGTCTGGGGAATGGAGGGAGATGCACATTGCGTACGGGGATTGGAGGGAGATGCACATTGTGTATGGGGATTGGAGGGAGATGCACATTGTGTACGGGATTGGAGGGAGATGCACATTGTGTATGGGGAATGGAGAGAGATGGACATTGAGTACGCAGAATGGAGGGAGATGCACATAGTGTATGGGGAATGGAGGGAGATGCACAGAGGGAATGGGGAATGGAGGGAGATGCACATAGTGTACGGCGAATGGAGGGAGATGCACATTGTGTATGGGGAATGGAGGGAGATGCACATAGTGTACGGGGAATGGAGGGAGATGCACATTGTGTATGGGGAATGGAGCAAGATGCACATTGTGTACGCGGAATGGAGGGAGATGCACATTGTGTACGGTGAACGGAGGGAGAATCACATAGTTTATGGGGAATGGAGGGAGATGCACATTGTGTACGGGGAATGGAGGGAGATGCACATTGTGTATGGGGAATGGAGGGAGATGCACTTTGTGTACGGGGAATGAAGGGAGATGCACATTGTGTATGGGGAACAGAGCGAGATGCACATTGTGTATGGGGAATGGAGGGAGATGCAGATTGTGTACGGTGAATGGAGGGAGATTCACATAGTCTATGGGGAATGGAGGGTGATGCACATAGAGTATGGGGAATGGAGGGAGATGCACTTTGTTCATGGGAATGGAGGGAGATGGACATTGTGTACGGGGAACGGAGGGAGATGCACATTGTGTATGGGGATTGGAGGGAGATGCACATTGTGTATGGGGAACGGAGCGAGATGCACATTGTGTATGTGGAATGGAGGGAAATGCACGTTGTGTACGGGGAATGGAGGGAGATGGACATTGTGTATGGGGAACGGAGTGAGATGCAAGTTGTGTACGGGGAATGGAGGGAGATGCACATTGCGTACGGGGAATGGAGGGAGATGCACATTGTGTCTGGGGGTTGGAGGGAGATGCACATTGCGTACGGGGAATGGACGGAGATGCAGATTGCGTACGGGGAATGGAGGGAGATGCACATTGTGTCTGGGGAATGGAGGGAGATGCACATTGCGTACGGGTAATGGAGGGAGATGCACATTGTGTACGGGGAATGGAGGGAGATGCACATTGTGTACGGGGAATGGAGGGAGATTCACATTGCGTATGGGGAATGGAGGGAGATGCACATTGTGTCTGGGGAATGGAGGGAGATGCACATTGCGTACGGGGATTGGAGGGAGATGCACATTGTGTATGGGATTGGAGGGAGATGCACATTGTCTACGGGGATTGGAGGGAGATGCACATTGTGTATGGGGAATGGAGAGAGATGGACATTGTGTACGCAGAATGGAGGGAGATGCACATAGTGTATGGGGAATGGAGGGAGATGCAGATAGGGTATGGGGAATGGAGGGAGATGCACATAGTGTACGGGGAATGGAGGGAGATGCACATTGTGTATGGGGAGTGGAGGGAGATGCACATAGTGTACGGGGAATGGAGGGAGATGCACATTGTGTATGGGGAATGGAGCAAGATGCACATTGTGTACGCGGAATGGAGGGAGATGCACATTGTGTACGGTGAACGGAGGGAGATTCACATAGTGTATGGGGAATGGAGGGAGATGCACATTGTGTATGGGGAATGGAGGGAGATGCACATTGTGTACGGGGAATGGAGAGAAATGCACATTGTGTATGGGGAATGGAGGGAGATGCACATTGTGTACGGGGATTGGAGGGAGATGCACATTGTGTATGGGGAATGGAGAGAGATGGACATTGTGTACGCAGAATGGAGGGAGATGCACATAGTGTATGGGGAATGGTGGGAGATGCACATAGGGTATGGGGAATGGAGGGAGATGCACATAGTGTACGGGGAATGGAGGGAGATGCACATTGTGTATGGGGAATGGAGGGAGATGCACATAGTTGACGGGGAATGGAGGGAGATGCACATTGTGTATGGCAATGGAGCAAGATGCACATTGTGTACGCGGAATGGAGGGAGATGCACATTGTGTACGGTGAACGGAGGGAGATTCACATAGTTTATGGGGAATGGAGGGAGATGCACATTGTGTACGCGGAATGGAAGGAGATGCACATTGTGTATGGGGAATGGAGGGAGATGCACATTGTGTACGGGGAATGGAGGGAGATGCACATTGTGAATGGGGAACAGAGCGAGATGCACATTGTGTATGGGGAATGGAGGGAGATGCACATTGTGTATGGGGAATGGAGCAAGATGCACATTGTGTATGGGGAATGGAGGGAGATGCACATTGTGTATGGGGAATGGAAGGAGATGCACATTGTGTACGCGAAATGGAGGGAGATGCACATTGTGTACAGTGAATGGAGGGAGATTCACATAGTCTATGGGGAATGGAGGTAGATGCACATTGGGTATGGGGAATGGAGGGATTTGCACGTTGTGTATGGGAATGGAGGGAGATGCACATAGTGTATGGGGAATGGAGGGAGATGCACTTTGTGTATGGGGAATGGAGGGAGATGGACATTGTGTACGGGGAACGGAGGGAGATGCACATTGTGTCTGGGGAATGGAGGGAGATGCACATTGCTTACGGGGATTGGAGGGAGATGCACATTGTGTATGGGGATTGGAGGGAGATGCACATTGTGTACGGGGATTGGAGGGAGATGCACATTGTGTATGGGGAATGGAGAGAGATGCACATTGTGTATGGGGATTGGAGGGAGATGCACATTGTGTACGGGGATTGGAGGGAGATGCACATTGTGTATGGGGAATGGAGAGAGCTGGACATTGTGTACGCAGAATGGAGGGAGATGCACATAGTGTATGGGGAATGGAGGGAGATGCACATAGGGTATGGGGAATGGAGGGAAATGCACATAGTGTATGGGGAATGGAGGGAGATGCACATTGTGTATGGGGAATGGAGCAAGATGCACATTGTGTACGCGGAATGGAGGGAGATGCACATTGTGTACGGTGAACGGAGGGAGGTTCACATAGTGTATGGGGAATGGAGGGAGATGCACATTGTGTACGGGGAATGGAGGGAGATGCACATTGTGTATGGGGAATGGAGGGAGATGCACATTGTGTACGGGGAATGGAGGGAGATGCACATTGTGTATGGGGAACAGAGCGAGATGCACATTGTGTATGGGGAATGGAGGGAGATGCACATTGTGTATGGGGAATGGAGCAAGATGCACATTGTGTATGGGGAATGGAGGGAGATGCACATTGCTTACGGGGATTGGAGGGAGATGCACATTGTGTATGGGGATTGGAGGGAGATGCACATTGTGTACGGGGATTGGAGGGAGATGCACATTGTGTATGGGGAATGGAGAGAGATGCACATTGTGTATGGGGATTGGAGGGAGATGCACATTGTGTACGGGGATTGGAGGGAGATGCACATTGTGTATGGGGAATGGAGAGAGATGGACATTGTGTACGCAGAATGGACGGAGATGCACATAGTGTATGGGGAATGGAGGGAGATGCACATAGGGTATGGGGAATGGAGGGAAATGCACATAGTGTATGGGGAATGGAGGGAGATGCACATTGTGTATGGGGAATGGAGCAAGATGCACATTGTGTACGCGGAATGGAGGGAGATGCACATTGTGTACGGTGAACGGAGGGAGGTTCACATCGTGTATGGGGAATGGAGGGAGATGCACATTGTGTACGGGGAATGGAGGGAGATGCACATTGTGTATGGGGAATGGAGGGAGATGCACATTGTGTACGGGGAATGGAGGGAGATGCACATTGTGTATGGGGAACAGAGCGAGATGCACATTGTGTATGGGGAATGGAGGGAGATGCACATTGTGTATGGGGAATGGAGCAAGATGCACATTGTGTATGGGGAATGGAGGGAGATGCACATTGTGTATGGGGAATGGAAGGAGATGCACATTGTGTACGGTGAATGGATGGAGATTCACATAGTCTATGGGGAATGGAGGGAGATGCACATTGGGTATGGGGAATGGAGGGATTTGCACGTTGTGTATGGGAATGGAGGGAGATGCACATAGTGTATGGGGAATGGAGGGAGATGCACTTTGTGTATGGGGAATGGAGGGAGATGGACATTGTGTACGGGGAACGGAGGGAGATGCACATTGTGTATGGGGAATGGAGCAAGATGCACATTGTGTATGGGGAATGGAGGGAAATGCACGTTGTGTACGGGGAATGGAGGGAGATGGACATTGTGTATGGGGAACGGAGGGAGATGCAAGTTGTGTACGGGGAATGGAGGGAGATGCACATTGCGTACGGGGAATGGAAGGAGATGCACATTGTGTCTGGGGATTGGAGGGAGATGCACATTGCGTACGGGGAATGGACGGAGATGCAGATTGCGTACGGGGAATGGAGGGAGATGCACATTGTGTATGGGGAATGGAGCAAGATGCACATTGTGTACGCGGAATGGAGGGAGATGCACATTGTGTACGGTGAACGGAGGGAGAATCACATAGTTTATGGGGAATGGAGGGAGATGCACATTGTGTACGGGGAATGGAGGGAGATGCACATTGTGTATGGGGAATGGAGGGAGATGCACTTTGTGTACGGGGAATGAAGGGAGATGCACATTGTGTATGGGGAACAGAGCGAGATGCACATTGTGTATGGGGAATGGAGGGAGATGCAGATTGTGTATGGGGAATGGAGCAAAATGCACATTGTGTATGGGGAATGGAGGGAGATGCACATTGTGTATGGGGAATGGAAGGAGATGCACATTGTGTAGGCGGAATGGAGGGAGATGCACATTGTGTACGGTGAATGGAGGGAGATTCACATAGTCTATGGGGAATGGAGGGAGATGCACATAGAGTATGGGGAATGGAGGGAGATGCACTTTGTTCATGGGGAATGGAGGGAGATGGACATTGTGTACGGGGAACGGAGGGAGATGCACATTGTGTATGGGGATTGGAGGGAGATGCACATTGTGTATGGGGAACGGAGCGAGATGCACATTGTGTATGTGGAATGGAGGGAAATGCACGTTGTGTACGGGGAATGGAGGGAGATGGACATTATGTATGGGGAACGGAGTGAGATGCAAGTTGTGTACGGGGAATGGAGGGAGATGCACATTGCGTACGGGGAATGGAGGGAGATGCACATTGTGTCTGGGGGTTGGAGGGAGATGCACATTGCGTACGGGGAATGGACGGAGATGCAGATTTCGTACGGGGAATGGAGGGAGATGCACATTGTGTCTGGGGAATGGAGGGAGATGCACATTGCGTACGGGTAATGGAGGGAGATGCACATTGTGTACGGGGAATGGAGGGAGATGCACATTGTGTACGGGGAATGGAGGGAGATTCACATTGCGTATGGGGAATGGAGGGAGATGCACATTGTGTCTGGGGAATGGAGGGAGATGCACATTGCGTACGGGGATTGGAGGGAGATGCACATTGTGTATGGGGATTGGAGGGAGATGCACATTGTCTACGGGGATTGGAGGGAGATGCACATTGTGTATGGGGAATGGAGAGAGATGGACATTGTGTACGCAGAATGGAGGGAGATGCACATAGTGTATGGGGAATGGAGGGAGATGCAGATAGGGTATGGGGAATGGAGGGAGATGCACATAGTGTACGGGGAATGGAGGGAGATGCACATTGTGTATGGGGAATGGAGGGAGATGCACATAGTGTACGGGGAATGGAGGGAGATGCACATTGTGTATGGGGAATGGAGCAAGATGCACATTGTGTACGCGGAATGGAGGGAGATGCACATTGTTTACGGTGAACGGAGGGAGATTCACATAGTGTATGGGGAATGGAGGGAGATGCACATTGTGTATGGGGAATGGAGGGAGATGCACATTGTGTACGGGGAATGGAGGGAAATGCACATTGTGTATGGGGAATGGAGGGAGATGCACATTGTGTACGGGGATTGTAGGGAGATGCACATTGTGTATGGGGAATGGAGAGAGATGGACATTGTGTACGCAGAATGGAGGGAGATGCACATAGTGTATGGGGAATGGAGGGAGATGCACATAGGGTATGGGGAATGGAGGGAGATGCACATAGTGTACGGGGAATGGAGGGAGATGCACATTGTGTATGGGGAATGGAGGGAGATGCACATAGTTGACGGGGAATGGAGGGAGATGCACATTGTGTATGGCAATGGAGCAAGATGCACATTGTGTACGCGGAATGGAGGGAGATGCACATTGTGTACGGTGAACGGAGGGAGATTCACATAGTTTATGGGGAATGGAGGGAGATGCACATTGTGTACGGGGAATGGAAGGAGATGCACATTGTGTATGGGGAATGGAGGGAGATACACATTGTGTACGGGGAATGGAGGGAGATGCACATTGTGATTGGGGAACAGAGCGAGATGCACATTGTGTATGGGGAATGGAGGGAGATGCACATTGTGTATGGGGAATGGAGCAAGATGCACATTGTGTATGGGGAATGGAGGGAGATGCACATTGTGTATGGGGAATGGAAGGAGATGCACATTGTGTATGGGGATTGGAGCAAGATGCACATTGTGTATGGGGAATGGAGGGAGATGCACATTGTGTACGGGGAATGGAGGGAGATGCACATTGTGTACGCGAAATGGAGGGAGATGCACATTGTGTACAGTGAATGGAGGGAGATTCACATAGTCTATGGGGAATGGAGGTAGATGCACATTGGGTATGGGGAATGGAGGGATTTGCACGTTGTGTATGGGAATGGAGGGAGATGCACATAGTGTATGGGGAATGGAGGGAGATGCACTTTGTGTATGGGGAATGGAGGGAGATGGACATTGTGTATGGGGAACGGAGGGAGATGCAAGTTGTGTACGGGGAATGGAGGGAGATGCACATTGCGTACGGGGAATGGAAGGAGATGCACATTGTGTCTGGGGATTGGAGGGAGATGCACATTGTGTACGGTGAACGGAGGGAGAATCACATAGTTTATGGGGAATGGAGGGAGATGCACATTGTGTACGGGGAATGGAGGGAGATGCACATTGTGTATGGGGAATGGAGGGAGATGCACTTTGTGTACGGGGAATGAAGGGAGATGCACATTGTGTATGGGGAATGGAAGGAGATGCACATTGTGTACGCGAAATGGAGGGAGATGCACATTGTGTACGGGGAATGGAGGGAGATGGACATTGTGTATGGGGAACGGAGGGAGATGCAAGTTGTGTACGGGGAATAGAGGGAGATGCACATTGTGTATGGGGAACGGAGCGAGATGCACATTGTGTATGGGGAATGGAGGGAAATGCACGTTGTGTACGGGGAATGGAGGGAGATGGACATTGTGTATGGGGAATGGAGGGAGATTGACATTGTGTACGGGGAACGGAGGGAGATGCACATTGTGTATGGGGATTGGAGGGAGATGCACATTGTGTATGGGGAACGGAGCGAGATGCACATTGTGTATGGGGAATGGAGGGAAATGCACGTTGTGTACGGGGAATGGAGGGAGATGGACATTGTGTATGGGGAACGGTGGGAGATGCAAGTTGTGTACGGGGAATGGAGGGAGATGCACATTGCGTACGGGGAATGGAGGGAGATGCATATTGTGTCTGGGGATTGTAGGGAGATGCACATTGCGTACGGGGAATGGACGGAGATGCAGATTGCGTACGGGGAATGGAGGGAGATGCACATTTTGTCTGGGGAATGGAGGGAAATGGACATTGTGTACGGGGAACGGAGGGAGATGCACATTGTGTATGGGGAATGGAGCAAGATGCACATTGTGTATGGGGAATGGAGGGAAATGCACGTTGTGTACGGGGAATGGAGGGAGATGGACATTGTGTATGGGGAACGGAGGGAGATGCAAGTTGTGTACGGGGAATAGAGGGAGATGCACATTGCGTACGGGGAATGGAGGGCAATGCACATTGTGTCTGGGGATAGGAGGGAGATGCACATTGCGTACGGGGAATGGACGGAGATGCAGATTGCGTACGGGGAATGTAGGGAGATGCACATTGTGTCTGGGGATTGGAGGGAGATGCACATTGTGTACGGGGATTGGAGGGAGATGCACATTGTGTACGGGGATTGGAGGGAGATGCACATTGTGTATGGGGAATGGAGAGAGATGGACATTGTGTACGCAGAATGGAGGGAGATGCACATAGTGTATGGGGAATGGAGGGAGATGCACATAGGGTATGGGGAATGGAGGGAGATGCACATATTGTGTGGGAATAGAGGGAGATGCACATTGTGTATGGGGAATGGAGCAAGATGCACATTGTGTACGCGGAATGGAGGGAGATGCACATTGTGTACGGTGAACGGAGTGAGGTTCACATAGTGTATGGGGAATGGAGGGAGATGCACATTGAGTACGGGGAATGGAGGGAGATGCACATTGTGTATGGGGAATGGAGGGAGATGCACATTGTGTACGGGGAATGGAGGGAGATGCACATTGTGTATGGGGAATGGAGGGAGATGCACATTGTGTACGGGGAATGGAGGGAGATGCACATTGTGTATGGGGAATGGAGGGAGATGCACATTGTGTATGGGGAATGGAGCAAGATGCACATTGCGTATGGGGAATGGAGGGAGATGCACATTGTGTATGGGGAATGGAAGGAGATGCACATTGTGTACGGTGAATGGATGGAGATTCACATAGTCTATGGGGAATGGAGGGAGATGCACATTGGGTATGGGGAATGGAGGGATTTGCACGTTGTGTATGAGAATGGAGGGAGATGCACATAGTGTATGGGGAATGGAGGGAGATGCACTTTGTGTATGGGGAATGGAGGGAAATGGACATTGTGTACGGGGAACGGAGGGAGATGCACATTGTGTACGGGGATTGGAGGGAGATGCACATTGTGTATGGGGAATGGAGAGAGATGGACATTGTGTACGCAGAATGGAGGGAGATGCACATAGTGTATGGGAAATGGAGGGAGATGCACATAGGGTATGGGGAATGGAGGGAGATGCACATATTGTGTGGGAATAGACGGAGATGCACATTGTGTATGGGGAATGGAGCAAGATGCACATTGTGTACGCGGAATGGAGGGAGATGCACATTGTGTACGTTGCACGGAGTGAGGTTCACATAGTGTATGGGGAATGGAGGGAGATGCACATTGAGTACGGGGAATGGAGGGAGATGCACATTGTGTATGGGGAATGGAGGGAGATGCACATTGTGTACGGGGAATGGAGGGAGATGCACATTGTGTATGGGGAATGGAGGGAGATGCACATTGTGTACGGGGAATGGAGGGAGATGCACATTGTGTATGGGGAATGGAGGGAGATGCACATTGTGTATGGGGAATGGAGCAAGATGCACATTGCGTATGGGGAATGGAGGGAGATGCACATTGTGTATGGGGAATGGAAGGAGATACACATTGTGTACGGTGAATGGATGGAGATTCACATAGTATATGGGGAATGGAGGGAGATGCACATTGGGTATGGGGAATGGAGGGATTTGCACGTTGTGTATGAGAATGGAGGGAGATGCACATAGTGTATGGGGAATGGAGGGAGATGCACTTTGTGTATGGGGAATGGAGGGAAATGGACATTGTGTACGGGGAACGGAGGGAGATGCACATTGTGTATGGGGAATGGAGCAAGATGCACATTGTGTATGGGGAATGGAGGGAAATGCACGTTGTGTACGGGGAATGGAGGGAGATGGACATTGTGTATTGGGAACGGAGGGAGATGCAAGTTGTGTACGGGGAATAGAGGGAGATGCACATTGCGTACGGGGAATGGAGGGAGATGCACATTGTGTCTGGGGATAGGAGGGAGATGCACATTGCGTACGGGGAATGGACGGAGATGCAGATTGCGTACGGGGAATGTAGGGAGATGCACATTGTGTCTGGGGAATGGAGGGAGATGCACATTGTGACGGGGAATGGAGGGAGATGCACATTGTGTACGGGGAATGGAGGGAGATGCGCATTGTGTATGGGGAATGGAGGGAGATGCACATTGTGTACGGGGAAAGGAGGGAGATGCACATTGTGTATGGGGAATTAGGGAGATAGACATTGTGTATGGGGAACAGAGCGAGATGCACATTGTGTATGGGGAACAGAGCGAGATGCACATTGTGTATGGGGAATATAGGGAGATGCACATTGTGTACGGGGAATGGAGGGAAATGCACATTGTGTATGGGGAACAGAGCGAGATGCACATTGTGTATGGGGAATGGAGGGAGATGCACATAGTGTACGGGGAATGGAGGGAGATGCACATTGTGTATGGGGAATGGAGCAAGATGCACATTGTGTATGGGGAATGGAGTGAGATGCACATTGTGTACGGGGAATGGAAGGAGATGGACATTGTGTACGGGGAACGGAGGGAGATGCACATTGTGTATGGGGATTGGAGGGAGATGCACATTGTGTATGGGGAACGGAGCAAGATGCACATTGTGTATGGGGAATGGAGGGAGATGCACATTGTGTATGGGGAACGGAGCAAGATGCACATTGTGTATGGGGAATGGAGGGAAATGCACGTTGTGTACGGGGAATGGAGGGAGATGGACATTGTGTATGGGGAACGGAGGGAGATGCAAGTTGTGTACGGGGAATGGAGGGAGATGGGCATTGTGTATGGGGATTGGAGGGAGATGCACATAGTGTACGGGGAATGGAGGGAGATGCACATTATGTATGGGGAATGGAGCGGGATGCACATTGTGTATGGGGAATGGAGTGAGATGGACATTGTTTACGCGGAATGGAGGGAGATGCACATAGTGTACGGGGAATGGAGGGAAAGCACATTGTGTATGGGGCATGGAGCGAGATGCACATTGTGTATGGGGAATGGAGGGAGATGCACATTGTGTATGGGGAATGGAAGGAGATGCACATTGTGTACGGGGATTGGAGGGAGATGCACATTGTGCACGGGGAATGGAGGGAGATGCACATTGTGCATGGGGAACGGAGGGAGATGCAAGTTGTGTACGGGGAATGGAGGGAGATGGACATTGTGTATGGGGAATGGAGGGAGATGCACATAGTGTACGGGGAATGGCGTGAGATGCACATTGCGTACGGGGAATGGAGGGAGATGCACATTGCGTACGGGGAATGGAGGGAGATGCACATTGTGTCTGGGGAATGGAGGGAGATGCACATTGCGTACGGGGATTGGAGGGAGATGCACATTGTGTATGGGGATTGGAGGGAGATGCACATTGTGTACGGAGATTGGAGGGAGATGCACATTGTGTATGGGGAATGGAGAGAGATGGACATTGTGTACGCAGAATGGAAGGAGATGCACATTGTGTACGCGAAATGGAGGGAGATGCACATTGTGTACAGTGAATGGAGGGAGATTCACATAGTCTATGGGGAATGGAGGTAGATGCACATTGGGTATGGGGAATGGAGGGATTTGCACGTTGTGTATGGGAATGGAGGGAGATGCACATAGTGTATGGGGAAAGGAGGGAGATGCACTTTGTGTATGGGGAATGGAGGGAGATGGACATTGTGTATGGGGAACGGAGGGAGATGCAAGTTGTGTACGGGGAATGGAGGGAGATGCACATTGCGTACGGGGAATGGAAGGAGATGCACATTGTGTCTGGGGATTGGAGGGAGATGCACATTGCGTACGGGGAATGGACGGAGATGCAGATTGCGTTCGGGGAATGGAGGGAGATGCACATTGTGTACGGGGATTGGAGGGAGATGCACATTGTGTATGGGGAATGGAGAGAGATGGACATTGTGTACGCAGAATGGAGGGAGATGCACATAGTGTATGGGGAATGGAGGGAGATGCACATAGGGTATGGGGAATGGAGGGAGATGCACATATTGTGTGGGAATAGAGGGAGATGCACATTGTGTATGGGGAATGGAGCAAGATGCACATTGTGTACGCGGAATGGAGGGAGATGCACATTGTGTACGGTGAACGGAGTGAGGTTCACATAGTGTATGGGGAATGGAGGGAGATGCACATTGAGTACGGGGAATGGAGGGAGATGCACATTGTGTATGGGGAATGGAGGGAGATGCACATTGTGTACGGGGAATGGAGGGAGATGCACATTGTGTATGGGGAATGGAGGGAGATGCACATTGTGTACGGGGAATGGAGGGAGATGCACATTGTGTATGGGGAATGGAGGGAGATGCACATTGTGTATGGGGAATGGAGCAAGATGCACATTGCGTATGGGGAATGGAGGGAGATGCACATTGTGTATGGGGAATGGAAGGAGATGCACATTGTGTACGGTGAATGGATGGAGATTCACATAGTCTATGGGGAATGGAGGGAGATGCACATTGGGTATGGGGAATGGAGGGATTTGCACGTTGTGTATGAGAATGGAGGAAGATGCACATAGTGTATGGGGAATGGAGGGAGATGCACTTTGTGTATGGGGAATGGAGGGAAATGGACATTGTGTACGGGGAACGGAGGGAGATGCACATTGTGTACGGGGATTGGAGGGAGATGCACATTGTGTATGGGGAATGGAGAGAGATGGACATTGTGTACGCAGAATGGAGGGAGATGCACATAGTGTATGGGAAATGGAGGGAGATGCACATAGGGTATGGGGAATGGAGGGAGATGCACATATTATGTGGGAATAGACGGAGATGCACATTGTGTATGGGGAATGGAGCAAGATGCACATTGTGTACGCGGAATGGAGGGAGATGCACATTGTGTACGTTGCACGGAGTGAGGTTCACATAGTGTATGGGGAATGGAGGGAGATGCACATTGAGTACGGGGAATGGAGGGAGATGCACATTGTGTATGGGGAATGGAGGGAGATGCACATTGTGTACGGGGAATGGAGGGAGATGCACATTGTGTATGGGGAATGGAGGGAGATGCACATTGTGTACGGGGAATGGAGGGAGATGCACATTGTGTATGGGGAATGGAGGGAGATGCACATTGTGTATGGGGAATGGAGCAAGATGCACATTGCGTATGGGGAATGGAGGGAGATGCACATTGTGTATGGGGAATGGAAGGAGATACACATTGTGTACGGTGAATGGATGGAGATTCACATAGTATATGGGGAATGGAGGGAGATGCACATTGGGTATGGGGAATGGAGGGATTTGCACGTTGTGTATGAGAATGGAGGGAGATGCACATAGTGTATGGGGAATGGAGGGAGATGCACTTTGTGTATGGGGAATGGAGGGAAATGGACATTGTGTACGGGGAACGGAGGGAGATGCACATTGTGTATGGGGAATGGAGCAAGATGCACATTGTGTATGGGGAATGGAGGGAAATGCACGTTGTGTACGGGGAATGGAGGGAGATGGACATTGTGTATTGGGAACGGAGGGAGATGCAAGTTGTGTACGGGGAATAGAGGGAGATGCACATTGCGTACGGGGAATGGAGGGAGATGCACATTGTGTCTGGGGATAGGAGGGAGATGCACATTGCGTACGGGGAATGGACGGAGATGCAGATTGCGTACGGGGAATGTAGGGAGATGCACATTGTGTCTGGGGAATGGAGGGAGATGCACATTGTGACGGGGAATGGAGGGAGATGCACATTGTGTACGGGGAATGGAGGGAGATGCGCATTGTGTATGGGGAATGGAGGGAGATGCACATTGTGTACGGGGAAAGGAGGGAAATGCACATTGTGTATGGGGAACAGAGCGAGATGCACATTGTGTATGGGGAATATAGGGAGATGCACATTGTGTACGGGGAATGGAGGGAAATGCACATTGTGTATGGGGAATGGAGCGAGATGCACATTGTGTATGGGGAATGGAGGGAGATGCACATAGTGTACGGGGAATGGAGGGAGATGCACATTGTGTATGGGGAACAGAGCGAGATGCACATTGTGTATGGGGAATGGAGGGAGATGCACATAGTGTACGGGGAATGGAGGGAGATGCACATTGTGTATGGGGAATGGAGCAAGATGCACATTGTGTATGGGGAATGGAGTGAGATGCACATTGTGTACGGGGAATGGAAGGAGATGGACATTGTGTACGGGGAACGGAGGGAGATGCACATTGTGTATGGGGATTGGAGGGAGATGCACATTGTGTATGGGGAACGGAGCAAGATGCACATTGTGTATGGGGAATGGAGGGAGATGCACATTGTGTATGGGGAACGGAGCAAGATGCACATTGTGTATGGGGAATGGAGGGAAATGCACGTTGTGTACGGGGAATGGAGGGAGATGGACATTGTGTATGGGGAACGGAGGGAGATGCAAGTTGTGTACGGGGAATGGAGGGAGATGGGCATTGTGTATGGGGATTGGAGGGAGATGCACATAGTGTACGGGGAATGGAGGGAGATGCACATTATGTATGGGGAATGGAGCGGGATGCACATTGTGTATGGGGAATGGAGTGAGATGGACATTGTTTACGCGGAATGGAGGGAGATGCACATAGTGTACGGGGAATGGAGGGAAAGCACATTGTGTATGGGGCATGGAGCGAGATGCACATTGTGTATGGGGAATGGAGGGAGATGCACATTGTGTATGGGGAATGGAAGGAGATGCACATTGTGTACGGGGATTGGAGGGAGATGCACATTGTGCACGGGGAATGGAGGGAGATGCACATTGTGCATGGGGAACGGAGGGAGATGCAAGTTGTGTACGGGGAATGGAGGGAGATGGACATTGTGTATGGGGAATGGAGGGAGATGCACATAGTGTACGGGGAATGGCGTGAGATGCACATTGCGTACGGGGAATGGAGGGAGATGCACATTGCGTACGGGGAATGGAGGGAGATGCACATTGTGTCTGGGGAATGGAGGGAGATGCACATTGCGTACGGGGATTGGAGGGAGATGCACATTGTGTATGGGGATTGGAGGGAGATGCACATTGTGTACGGAGATTGGAGGGAGATGCACATTGTGTATGGGGAATGGAGAGAGATGGACATTGTGTACGCAGAATGGAAGGAGATGCACATTGTGTACGCGAAATGGAGGGAGATGCACATTGTGTACAGTGAATGGAGGGAGATTCACATAGTCTATGGGGAATGGAGGTAGATGCACATTGGGTATGGGGAATGGAGGGATTTGCACGTTGTGTATGGGAATGGAGGGAGATGCACATAGTGTATGGGGAAAGGAGGGAGATGCACTTTGTGTATGGGGAATGGAGGGAGATGGACATTGTGTATGGGGAACGGAGGGAGATGCAAGTTGTGTACGGGGAATGGAGGGAGATGCACATTGCGTACGGGGAATGGAAGGAGATGCACATTGTGTCTGGGGATTGGAGGGAGATGCACATTGCGTACGGGGAATGGACGGAGATGCAGATTGCGTTCGGGGAATGGAGGGAGATGCACATTGTGTATGGGGAATGGAGCAAGATGCACATTGTGTACGCGGAATGGAGGGAGATGCACATTGTGTACGGTGAACGGAGGGAGAATCACATAGTTTATGGGGAATGGAGGGAGATGCACATTGTGTACGGGGAATGGAGGGAGATGCACATTGTGTATGGGGAATGGAGGGAGATGCACTTTGTGTACGGGGAATGAAGGGAGATGCACATTGTGTATGGGGAATGGAAGGAGATGCACATTGTGTACGCGAAATGGAGGGAGATGCACATTGTGTACGGGGAATGGAGGGAGATGGACATTGTGTATGGGGAACGGAGGGAGATGCAAGTTGTGTACGGGGAATAGAGGGAGATGCACATTGTGTATGGGGAACGGAGCGAGATGCACATTGTGTATGGGGAATGGAGGGAAATGCAGATTGCGTACGGGGAATGGAGGGAGATGCACATTTTGTCTGGGGAATGGAGGGAAATGGTCATTGTGTACGGGGAACGGAGGGAGATGCACATTGTGTATGGGGAATGGAGCAAGATGCACATTGTGTATGGGGAATGGAGGGAAATGCACGTTGTGTACGGGGAATGGAGGGAGATGGACATTGTGTATGGGGAACGGAGGGAGATGCAAGTTGTGTACGGGGAATAGAGGGAGATGCACATTGCGTACGGGGAATGGAGGGAGATGCACATTGTGTCTGGGGATAGGAGGGAGATGCACATTGCGTACGGGGAATGGACGGAGATGCAGATTGCGTTCGGGGAATGTAGGGAGATGCACATTGTGTCTGGGGATTGGAGGGAGATGCACATTGTGTACGGGGATTGGAGGGAGATGCACATTGTGTACGGGGATTGGAGGGAGATGCACATTGTGTATGGGGAATGGAGAGAGATGGACATTGTGTACGCAGAATGGAGGGAGATGCACATAGTGTATGGGGAATGGAGGGAGATGCACATAGGGTATGGGGAATGGAGGGAGATGCACATATTGTGTGGGAATAGAGGGAGATGCACATTGTGTATGGGGAATGGAGCAAGATGCACATTGTGTACGCGGAATGGAGGGAGATGCACATTGTGTACGGTGAACGGAGTGAGGTTCACATAGTGTATGGGGAATGGAGGGAGATGCACATTGAGTACGGGGAATGGAGGGAGATGCACATTGTGTATGGGGAATGGAGGGAGATGCACATTGTGTACGGGGAATGGAGGGAGATGCACATTGTGTATGGGGAATGGAGGGAGATGCACATTGTGTACGGGGAATGGAGGGAGATGCATATTGTGTATGGGGAATGGAGGGAGATGCACATTGTGTATGGGGAATGGAGCAAGATGCACATTGCGTATGGGGAATGGAGGGAGATGCACATTGTGTATGGGGAATGGAAGGAGATGCACATTGTGTACGGTGAATGGATGGAGATTCACATAGTCTATGGGGAATGGAGGGAGATGCACATTGGGTATGGGGAATGGAGGGATTTGCACGTTGTGTATGAGAATGGAGGGAGATGCACATAGTGTATGGGGAATGGAGGGAGATGCACTTTGTGTATGGGGAATGGAGGGAAATGGACATTGTGTACGGGGAACGGAGGGAGATGCACATTGTGTATGGGGAATGGAGCAAGATGCACATTGTGTATGGGGAATGGAGGGAAATGCACGTTGTGTACGGGGAATGGAGGGAGATGGACATTGTGTATGGGGAACGGAGGGAAATGCACGTTGTGTACGGGGAATAGAGGGAGATGCACATTGCGTACGGGGAATGGAGGGAGATGCACATTGTGTCTGGGGAATGGAGGGAGATGCACATTGTGTATGGGGAATGGAGCAAGATGCACATTGTGTATGGGGAATGGAGTGAGATGCACATTGTGTACGGGGAATGGAAGGAGATGGACATTGTGTACGGGGAACGGAGGGAGATGCACATTGTGTATGGGGATTGGAGGGAGATGCACATTGTGTATGGGGAACGGAGCAAGATGCACATTGTGTATGGGGAATGGAGGGAGATGCACATTGTGTATGGGGAACGGAGCAAGATGCACATTGTGTATGGGGAATGGAGGGAAATGCACGTTGTGTACGGGGAATGGAGGGAGATGGACATTGTGTATGGGGAACGGAGGGAGATGCAAGTTGTGTACGGGGAATGGAGGGAGATGGGCATTGTGTATGGGGATTGGAGGGAGATGCACATAGTGTACGGGGAATGGAGGGAGATGCACATTATGTATGGGGAATGGAGCGGAATGCACATTGTGTATGGGGAATGGAGTGAGATGGACATTGTTTACGCGGAATGGAGGGAGATGCACATAGTGTACGGGGAATGGAGGGAAAGCACATTGTGTATGGGGAATGGAGCGAGATGCACATTGTGTATGGGGAATGGAGGGAGATGCACATTGTGTATGGGGAATGGAAGGAGATGCACATTGTGTACGGGGATTGGAGGGAGATGCACATTGTGCACGGGGAATGGAGGGAGATGCACATTGTGCATGGGGAACGGAGGGAGATGCAAGTTGTGTACGGGGAATGGAGGGAGATGGACATTGTGTATGGGGAATGGAGGGAGATGCACATAGTGTACGGGGAATGGCGTGAGATGCACATTGCGTACGGGGAATGGAGGGAGATGCACATTGCGTACGGGGAATGGAGGGAGATGCACATTGTGTCTGGGGAATGGAGGGAGATGCACATTGCGTACGGGGATTGGAGGGAGATGCACATTGTGTATGGGGATTGGAGGGAGATGCACATTGTCTATGGGGAATGGAGGGAGATGCACATGGTGTACGGGGAATGGAGGGAGATGCACATTGTGTATGGGGAATGGAGCAAGATGCAAATTGTGTACGCTGAATGTAGGGAGATGCACATTGCGTACGGGGTATGGAGGGAGATGCACATTGCGTACGTGGAATGGACGGAGATGCACATTGTGTCTGGGGATTGGACGGAGATGCAGATTGCGTACGGGGATTGGAGGGAGATGCACATTGTGTCTGGGGAATGGAGGGAGATGCACATTGCGTACGGGGAATGGAGGGAGATGCACATTGTGTATGGGGAATGGAGGGAGATGCACATAGTGTACGGGGAATGGAGGGAGATGCACATTGTGTATGGGGAATGGAGCAAGATGCACATTGTGTACGCGGAATGGAGGGAGATGCAGATTGTGTACGGTGAACGGAGGGAGATTCACATAGTTTATGGGGAATGGAGGGAGATGCACATTGTGTACGGGGAATGGAGGGAGATGCACATTGTGTATGGGGAATGGAGGGAGATGCACATTGTGTACGGGGAATGGAGGGAGATGCACATTTTGTATGGGGAACAGAGCGAGATGCACATTGTGTATGGGGAATGGAGTGAGATGCACATTGTGTATGGGGAATGGAGTGAGATGCACATTGTGTATGGGGAATGGAGGGAGATGCACATTGTGTATGGGGATTGGAGGGAGATGCACATTGTGTATGGGGAATGGAGCAAGATGCACATTGTGTATGGGGAATGGAGGGAGATGCACATTGTGTATGGGGAATGGAAGGAGATGCACATTGTTTACGCGGAATGGAGGGAGATGCACAGTGTGTACGGTGAATGGAGGGAGATTCACATAGTCTATGGGGAATGGAGGGAGATGCACATTGGGTATGGGGAATGGAGGGATTTGCACGTTGTGTATGGGAATGGAGGGAGATGCACATAGTGTATGGGGAATGGAGGGAGATGCACTTTGTGTATGGGGAATGGAGGGAGATGGACATTGTGTACGGGGAACGGAGGGAGATGCACATTGTGTATGGGGATTGGAGGGAGATGCACATTGTGTATGGGGAACGGAGCGAGATGCACATTGTGTATGGGGAATGGAGGGAAATGCACGTTGTGTACGGGGAATGGAGGGAGATGGAAATTGTGTATGGGGAACGGAGGGAGATGCAAGTTGTGTACGGGGACTGGAGGGAGATGCACATTGTGTCTGGGGATTGGAGGGAGATGCACATTGCGTACGGGGAATGGACGGAGATGCAGATTGCGTACGGGGATTGGAGGGAGATGCACATTGTGTCTGGGGAATGGAGGGAGATGCACATTGCGTACGGGGAATGGAGGGAGATGCACATTGTGTACGGGGAATGGAGGGAGATGCACATTGCGTACGGGGAATGGAGGGAGATGCACATTGCGTACGGGGAATGGAGGGAGATGCACATTGTGTCTGGGGAATGGAGGGAGATGCACATTGCGTACGGGGATTGGAGGGAGATGCACATTGTGTATGGGGATTGGAGGGAGATGCACATTGTGTACGGAGATTGGAGGGAGATGCACATTGTGTATGGGGAATGGAGAGAGATGGACATTGTGTACGCAGAATGGAGGGAGATGCACATAGTGTATGGGGAATTGAGGGAGATGCACATAGGGTATGGGGAATGGAGGGAGATGCACATAGTGTACGGGGACTGGAGGGAGATGCACATTGTCTATGGGGAATGGAGGGAGATGCACATAGTTTACGGGGAATGGAGGGAGATGCACATTGTGTATGGGGAATGGAGCAAGATGCACATTGTGTACGCGGAATGTAGGGAGATGCACATTGTGTACGGTGAAAGGAGGGAGATTCACATAGTTTATGGGGAATGGAGGGAGATGCACATTGTGTACGGGGAATGGAGGGAGATGCACATTGTGCATGGGGAATGGAGGGAGATGCACATTGTGTACGGGGAATGGAGGAAGATGCACATTGTGTATGGGGAACAGAGCGAGATGCACATTGTGTATGGGGAATGGAGGGAGATGCACATTGTGTATGGGGAATGGAGCAAGATGCACATTGTGTATGGGGAATGGAGGGAGATGCACATTGTGTATGGGGATTGGAAGGAGATGCACATTGTGTACGCGGAATGGAGGGAGATGCACATTGTGTACGGTGAATGGAGGGAGATTCACATAGTCTATGGGGAATGGAGGGAGATGCACATTGGGTATGGGGAATGGAGGGATTTGCACGTTGTGTATGGGAATGGAGGGAGATGCACATAGTGTATGGGGAATGGAGGGAGATGCACTTTGTGTATGGGGAATGGAGGGAGATGGACATTGTGTACGGGGAACGGAGGGAGATGCACATTGTGTATGGGGATTGGAGGGAGATGCACATTGTGTATGGGGAACGGAGCGAGATGCACATTGTGTATGGGGAATGGAGGGAAATGCACGTTGTGTACGGGGAATGGAGGGAGATGCACATTGCGTACGGGGAATGGAGGGAGATGCATATTGTGTCTGGGGATTGGAGGGAGATGCACATTGCGTACGGGGAATGGACGGAGATGCTGATTGCGTACGGGGAATGGAGGGAGATGCACATTTTGTCTGGGGAATGGAGGGAGATGCACATTGTGTATGGAGAATGGAGTAAGATGCACATTGTGTATGGGGAATGGAGGGAGATGCACATTGGGTATGGGGAATGGAGGGATTTGCACGTTGTGTATGGGAATGGAGGGAGATGCACATAGTGTATGGGGAATGGAGCAGATGCACTTTGTGTATGGGGAATGGAGGGAGATGGACATTGTGTACGAGGAACGGAGGGAGATGCACATTGCGTACGGGGAATGGAGGGAGATGCGCATTGCGTACGGGGATTGGAGGGAGATGCACATTGTGTATGGGGATTGGAGGGAGATGCACATTGTGTACGGGGATTGGAGGGAGATGCACATTGTGTACGGGGATTGGAGGGAGATGCACATTGTGTATGGGGAATGGAGGGAGATGCACATTGTGTCTGGGGAATGGAGGGAGATGCACATTGTGTACGGGGATTGGAGGGAGATGCACATAGTGTATGGGGAATAGAGGGAGATGCACATAGGTTATGGGGAATGGAGGGAGATGCACATATTGTGTATGGGGAATGGAGAGAGATGGACATTGTGTACGCAGAATGGAGGGAGATGCACATAGTGTATGGGGAATAGAGGGAGATGCACATAGGTTATGGGGAATGGAGGGAGATGCACATATTGTGTGGGGAATGGAGTGAGATGCACATTGTGTATGGGGAATGGAGCAAGATGCACATTGTGTACGCGGAATGGAGGGAGATGCACATTATGTACGGTCAACGGAGTGAGGTTCACATAGTGTATGGGGAATGGAGGGAGATGCACATTGTGTACGGGGAATGGAGGGAGATGCACCTTGTGTATGGGGAATGGAGGGAGATGCACATTGTGTACGGGGAATGGAGGGAGATGCACATTGTGTATGGGGAATGGAGGGAGATGCACATTGTGTACGGGGAATGGAGGGAGATGCACATTGTGTATGGGGAATGGAGGGAGATGCACATTGTGTATGGGGAATGGAGCAAGATGCACATTGCGTATGGGGAATGGAGGGAGATGCACATTGTGTATGGGGAATGGAAGGAGATGCACATTGTGTACGGTGAATGGATGGAGATTCACATAGTCTATGGGGAATGGAGGGAGATGCACATTGGGTATGGGGAATGGAGGGATTTGCACGTTGTGTATGAGAATGGAGGGAGATGCACATAGTGTATGGGGAATGGAGGGAGATGCACTTTGTGTATGGGGAATGGAGGGAGATGGACATTGTGTACGGGGAACGGAGGGAGATGCACATTGTGTATGGGGAATGGAGCAAGATGCACATTGTGTATGGGGAATGGAGGGAAATGCACGTTGTGTACGGGGAATGGAGAGAGATGGACATTGTGTATGGGGAACGGAGGGAGATGCAAGTTGTGTACGGGGAATAGAGGGAGATGCACATTGCGTACGGGGAATGGAGGGAGATGCACATTGTGTCTGGGGATTGGAGGGAGATGCACATTGCGTACGGGGAATGGACGGAGATGCAGATTGCGTACGGGGAATGTAGGGAGATGCACATTGTGTCTGGGGAATGGAGGGAGATGCACATTGTGACGGGGAATGGAGGGAGATGCACATTGTGTACGGGGAATGGAGGGAGATGCACATTGTGTATGGGGAATGGAGGGAGATGCACATTGTGTACGGGGAAAGGAGGGAAATGCACATTGTGTATGGGGAACAGAGCGAGATGCACATTGAGTATGGGGAATATAGGGAGATGCACATTGTGTACGGGGAATGGAGGGAAATGCACATTGTGTATGGGGAACAGAGCGAGATGCACATTGTGTATGGGGAATGGAGGGAGATGCACATTGTGTATGGGGAATGGAAGGAGATGCACATTGTGTACGCGGAATGGAGGGAGATGCACATTGTGTACGGTGAATGGAGGGAGATTCACATAGTCTATGGGGAATGGAGGGAGATGCACATTGGGTATGGGGAATGGAGGGATTTGCACGTTGTGTATGG
This sequence comes from Hypanus sabinus, assembly GCF_030144855.1. NCBI lineage: Eukaryota > Metazoa > Chordata > Chondrichthyes > Myliobatiformes > Dasyatidae > Hypanus > Hypanus sabinus. Next base: position 199,380 of record NW_026781616.1, on the reverse strand, counting down.
GAATGGAGGGAGATGCACATAGTGTATGGGGAATGGAGGGAGATGCACTTTGTGTATGGGGAATGGAGGTAGATGGACATTGTGTACGGGGAACGGAGGGAGATGCACATTGTGTATGGGGATTGGAGGGAGATGCACATTGTGTATGGGGAACGGAGCGAGATGCACATTGTGTATGGGGAATGGAGGGAAATGCACGTTGTGTACGGGGAATGGAGGGAGATGAATATTGTGTATGGGGAACGGTGGGAGATGCAAGTTGTGTACGGGGAATGGAGGGAGATGCACATTGCGTACGGGGAATGGAGGGAGATGCATATTGTGTCTGGGGATTGGAGGGAGATGCACATTGCGTACGGGGAATGGACGGAGATGCAGATTGCGTACTGGGAATGGAGGGAGATGCACATTTTGTCTGGGGAATGGAGGGAGATGCACATTGTGTATGGGGAATGGAGTAAGATGCACATTGTGTATGGGGAATGGAGGGAGATGCACATTGGGTATGGGGAATGGAGGGATTTGCACGTTGTGTATGGGAATGGAGGGAGATGCACATAGTGTATGGGGAATGGAGCAGATGCACTTTGTGTATGGGGAATGGAGGGAGATGGACATTGTGTACGAGGAACGGAGGGAGATGCAGATTGCGTACGGGGAATGGAGGGAGATGCACATTGTGTCTGGGGAATGGAGGGAGATGCACATTGCGTACGGGGATTGGAGGGAGATGCACATTGTGTATGGGGATTGGAGGGAGATGCACATTGTGTACGGGGATTGGAGGGAGATGCACATTGTGTACGGGGATTGGAGGGAGATGCACATTGTGTATGGGGAATGGAGGGAGATGCACATTGTGTACAGGGAATGGAGGGAGATGCACATTGTGTATGGGGAATGGAGGGAGATGCACATTGTGTACGGGGAATGGAGGGAGATGCACATTGTGTATGGGGAATGGAGGGAGATGCACATTGTGTATGGGGAATGGAGCAAGATGAACATTGCGTATGGGGAATGGAGGGAGATGGACATTGTGTATGGGGAATGGAAGGAGATGCACATTGTGTACGGTGAATGGATGGAGATTCACATAGTCTATGGGGAATGGAGGGAGATGCACATTGGGTATGGGGAATGGAGGGATTTGCACGTTGTGTATGAGAATGGAGGGAGAAGCACATAGTGTATGGGGAATGGAGGGAGATGCACTTTGTGTATGGGGAATGGAGGGAGATGGACATTGTGTACGGGGAACGGAGGGAGATGCACATTGTGTATGGGGAATGGAGCAAGATGCACATTGTGTATGGGGAATGGAGGGAAATGCACGTTGTGTACGGGGAATGGAGGGAGATGGACATTGTGTATGGGGAACGGAGGGAGATGCAAGTTGTGTACGGGGAATAGAGGGAGATGCACATTGCGTACGGGGAATGGAGGGAGATGCACATTGTGTCTGGGGATTGGAGGGAGATGCACATTGCGTACGGGGAATGGACGGAGATGCAGATTGCGTACGGGGAATGTAGGGAGATGCACATTGTGTCTGGGGAATGGAGGGAGATGCACATTGTGACGGGGAATGGAGGGAGATGCACATTGTGTACGGGGAATGGAGGGAGATGCACATTGTGTATGGGGAATGGAGGGAGATGCACATTGTGTACGGGGAAAGGAGGGAAATGCACATTGTGTATGGGGAACAGAGCGAGATGCACATTGAGTATGGGGAATATAGGGAGATGCACATTGTGTACGGGGAATGGAGGGAGATGCACATTGTGTATGGGGAACGGAGCAAGATGCACATTGTGTATGGGGAATGGAGGGAGATGCACATTGTGTACGGGGAATGGAAGGAGATGGACATTGTGTACGCGGAATGGAGGGAGATGGACATTGTGTACGGGGAACGGAGGGAGATGCACATTGTGTATGGGGATTGGAGGGAGATGCACATTGTGTATGGGGAACGGAGCAAGATGCACATTGTGTATGGGGAATGGTGGGAAATGCACGTTGTGTATGGGGAATGGAGGGAGATGGACATTGTGTATGGGGAACGGAGGGAGATGCAAGTTGTGTACGGGGAATGGAGGGAGATGGATATTGTGTATGGGGATTGGAGGGAGATGCACATAGTGTACGGGGAATGGAGGGAGATGCACATTGTGTATGGGGAATGGAGCGGGATGCACATTGTGTATGGGGAATGGAGTGAGATGGACATTGTTTACGCGGAATGGAGGGAGATGCACATAGTGTACGGGGAATGGAGGGAAAGCAAATTGTGTATGGGGAATGGAGCGAGATGCACATTGTGTATGGGGAATGGAGGGAGATGCACATTGTGTATGGGGAATGGAAGGAGATGCACATTGTGTACGGGGATTGGAGGGAGATGCACATTGTGCACGGGGAATGGAGGGAGATGCACATTGTGCATGGGGAACTGAGGGAGATGCACATTGTGTACGGGGAATGGAGGGAGATAGACATTGTGTATGGGGAATGGAGGGAGATGCACATTGTGTATGGGGAACTGAGGGAGATGCACATTGTGTACGGGTAATGGAGGGGGATAGACATTGTGTATGGGGAATGGAGGGAGATGCACATTGTGTATGGGGAACAGAGCGAGATGCACATTGTGTACGGGGAATGGAGAGAGATGCACATTGTGTACGCGGAATGGAGGGAGATGCACATTGTGTATGGGGAACTGAGGGAGATGCACATTGTGTACGTGGAATGCAGGGAGATAGACATTGTGTATGGGGAATGGAGGGAGATGCACATTGTGTATGGGGAACAGAGCGAGAACAACATTGTGTACTGGGAATGGAGAGAGATGCACATTGTGTACGCGGAATGGAGGGAGATGCACATTGTGTACGCGGAATGGAGGGAGATGCACATTTTGTATGGGGAACTGAGGGAGATGCACATTGTGTACGGGGAATGGAGGGAGATAGACATTGTGTATGGGGAACGGAGGGAGATGCATATTGTGTACGCGGAATGGAGGGAGATGCACATTGTGCACGGGGAATGGAGGGAGATGCACATTGTGTATGGGGAACGGAGCGAGATGCACATTGGGTATGGGGAATGGAGGGATTTGCACGTTGTGTATGGGAATGGAGGGAGATGCACATAGTGTATGGGGAATGGAGGGAGATGCACTTTGTGTATGGGGAATGGAGGGAGATGGACATTGTGTACGAGGAACGGAGGGAGATGCAGATTGCGTACGGGGAATGGAGGGAGATGCACATTGTGTCTGGGGAATGGAGGGAGATGCACATTGCGTACGGGGATTGGAGGGAGATGCACATTGTGTATGGGGATTGGAGGGAGATGCACATTGTGTACGGGGATTGGAGGGAGATGCACATTGTGTACGGGGATTGGAGGGAGATGCACATTGTGTATGGGGAATGGAGGGAGATGCACATTGTGTACGGGGAATGGAGGGAGATGCACATTGTGTATGGGGAATGGAGGGAGATGCACATTGTGTACGGGGAATGGAGGGAGATGCACATTGTGTATGGGGAATGGAGGGAGATGCACATTGTGTATGGGGAATGGAGCAAGATGCACATTGCGTATGGGGAATGGAGGGAGATGGACATTGTGTATGGGGAATGGAAGGAGATGCACATTGTGTACGGTGAATGGATGGAGATTCACATAGTCTATGGGGAATGGAGGGAGATGCACATTGGGTATGGGGAATGGAGGGATTTGCACGTTGTGTATGAGAATGGAGGGAGAAGCACATAGTGTATGGGGAATGGAGGGAGATGCACTTTGTGTATGGGGAATGGAGGGAGATGGACATTGTGTACGGGGAACGGAGGGAGATGCACATTGTGTATGGGGAATGGAGCAAGATGCACATTGTGTATGGGGAATGGAGGGAAATGCACGTTGTGTACGGGGAATGGAGGGAGATGGACATTGTGTATGGGGAACGGAGGGAGATGCAAGTTGTGTACGGGGAATAGAGGGAGATGCACATTGCGTACGGGGAATGGAGGGAGATGCACATTGTGTCTGGGGATTGGAGGGAGATGCACATTGCGTACGGGGAATGGACGGAGATGCAGATTGCGTACGGGGAATGTAGGGAGATGCACATTGTGTCTGGGGAATGGAGGGAGATGCACATTGTGACGGGGAATGGAGGGAGATGCACATTGTGTACGGGGAATGGAGGGAGATGCACATTGTGTATGGGGAATGGAGGGAGATGCACATTGTGTACGGGAAAGGAGGGAAATGCACATTGTGTATGGGGAACAGAGCGAGATGCACATTGAGTATGGGGAATATAGGGAGATGCACATTGTGTACGGGGAATGGAGGGAGATGCACATTGTGTATGGGGAACGGAGCAAGATGCACATTGTGTATGGGGAATGGAGGGAGATGCACATTGTGTACGGGGAATGGAAGGAGATGCACATTGTGTACGCGGAATGGAGGGAGATGGACATTGTGTACGGGGAACGGAGGGAGATGCACATTGTGTATGGGGATTGGAGGGAGATGCACATTGTGTATGGGGAACGGAGCAAGATGCACATTGTGTATGGGGAATGGTGGGAAATGCACGTTGTGTATGGGGAATGGAGGGAGATGGACATTGTGTATGGGGAACGGAGGGAGATGCAAGTTGTGTACGGGGAATGGAGGGAGATGGATATTGTGTATGGGGATTGGAGGGAGATGCACATAGTGTACGGGGAATGGAGGGAGATGCACATTGTGTATGGGGAATGGAGCGGGATGCACATTGTGTATGGGGAATGGAGTGAGATGGACATTGTTTACGCGGAATGGAGGGAGATGCACATAGTGTACGGGGAATGGAGGGAAAGCAAATTGTGTATGGGGAATGGAGCGAGATGCACATTGTGTATGGGGAATGGAGGGAGATGCACATTGTGTATGGGGAATGGAAGGAGATGCACATTGTGTACGGGGATTGGAGGGAGATGCACATTGTGCACGGGGAATGGAGGGAGATGCACATTGTGCATGGGGAACTGAGGGAGATGCACATTGTGTACGGGGAATGGAGGGAGATAGACATTGTGTATGGGGAATGGAGGGAGATGCACATTGTGTATGGGGAACTGAGGGAGATGCACATTGTGTACGGGTAATGGAGGGGGATAGACATTGTGTATGGGGAATGGAGGGAGATGCACATTGTGTATGGGGAACAGAGCGAGATGCACATTGTGTACGGGGAATGGAGAGAGATGCACATTGTGTACGCGGAATGGAGGGAGATGCACATTGTGTATGGGGAACTGAGGGAGATGCACATTGTGTACGTGGAATGCAGGGAGATAGACATTGTGTATGGGGAATGGAGGGAGATGCACATTGTGTATGGGGAACAGAGCGAGAACAACATTGTGTACTGGGAATGGAGAGAGATGCACATTGTGTACGCGGAATGGAGGGAGATGCACATTGTGTACGCGGAATGGAGGGAGATGCACATTTTGTATGGGGAACTGAGGGAGATGCACATTGTGTACGGGGAATGGAGGGAGATAGACATTGTGTATGGGGAACGGAGGGAGATGCATATTGTGTACGCGGAATGGAGGGAGATGCACATTGTGCACGGGGAATGGAGGGAGATGCACATTGTGTATGGGGAACGGAGCGAGATGCACATTGGGTATGGGGAATGGAGGGATTTGCACGTTGTGTATGGGAATGGAGGGAGATGCACATAGTGTATGGGGAATGGAGGGAGATGCACTTTGTGTATGGGGAACGGAGGGAGATGGACATTGTGTACGGGGAACGGAGGGAGATGCACATTGTGTATGGGGAACGGAGCGAGATGCACATTGTGTATGGGGAATGGAGGGAAATGCACGTTGTGTATGGGGAATGGAGGGAGATGCACACTGTGTACGGGGAACGGAGGGAGATGCAAGTTGTGTACGGGGAATGGAGGGAGATGGACATTGTGTATGGGGAATGGAGAGAGATGGACATTGTGTACGCGGAATGGAGTGAGATGCACATAGTGTACGGGGAATGGAGGGAGATGCACATTGTGTATGGGAATGGAGTGAGATGGACATTGTGTACGCGGAATGGAGGGAGATGCACATCGTGTACGGGGAATGGAGGGAGATGCACATAGTGTACGGGGAATGGAGGGAAATTCACATTGTGTATGGGGAACGGAGGGAGATAGACATTGTGTATGGGGAATGGAGGGAGATGCACATTGTGTACGGTAAACGGAGGGAGATTCACATAGTGTATGGGGAATGGAGGGAGATGCACGTTGTGTACGGGGAATGGAGGGATTTGCACATTGTGTATGGGAATGGAGGGAGATGCACATTGTATCTGGGGAATGGAGGGAGATTCACATTGTCTATGGGGATTGGAGGGGGATGCACATTGTGTATGGGGAATGGAGGGAGATTCACATTGTCTATGGGGATTGGAGGGGGATGCACATTGTGTATGGGAATGGAGGGAGATGCACATTGTGTATTGGGAATGGAGGGAGATGCACATAGGGTATGGGGAATGGAGGGAGATGCACATAGTGTACGGGGAATGGAGGGAGATGCACATTGTGTATGGGGAATGGAGGGAGATGCACATTGTGTATGGGGAATGGAGCAAGATGCACATTGTGTACGCGGAATGGAGGGAGATGCACATTGTGTATGGTGAACGGAGGGAGATTCACATAGAGTATGGGGAATGGAGGGAGATGCACATTGTGTACGGGGAATGGAGGGAGATGCACATTGTGTATGGGGAATGGAGCGAGATGCACATTGTGTACGGGGAATGGAGGGAAATGCACATTGTGTATGGAGAACAGAGCGAGATGCACATTGTGTATGGGGAATGGAGGGAGATGCACATTGTCTATGGGGAATGGAGGGAGATGCACATTGGGTATGGGGAATGGAGGGATTTGCACGTTGTGTATGGGAATGGAGGGAGATGCACATAGTGTATGGGGAATGGAGGGAGATGCACTTTGTGTATGGGGAATGGAGGGAGATGGACATTGTGTACGGGGAACGGAGGGAGATGCACATTATGTATGGGGATTGGAGGGAGATGCACATTGTGTATGGGGAACGGAGCGAGATGCAGATTGTGCATGGGGAATGGAGGGAAATGCACGTTGTGTACGGGAATGGAGGGAGATGGACATTGTGTATGGGGAACGGAGGGAGATGCAAGTTGTGTACGGGGAATGGAGGGAGATGGACATTGTGTATGGGGATTGGAGGGAGATGCACATAGTGTACGGGGAATGGAGGGAGATGCACATTGTGTATGGGGAATGGAGGGGGATGCACATTGTGTACGGGGAATGTAGTGAGATGGACATTGTGTACGGGGAATGGAGGGAGATGACATAGTGTACTGGGAATGGAGGGAAAGCACATTGTGTATGGGGAATGGAGCGAGATGCACATTGTGTATGGGGAATGGAGGGAGATGCACATTGTGTATGGGGAATGGAAGGAGATGCACATTGTGTACGGGGATTGGAGGGAGATGAACATTGTGTACGGGGAATGGAGGGAGATGCACATTGTGTACGCGGAATGGAGGGAGATGCACATTGTGTATGGGGAACTGAGGGAGATGTACATTGTGTACGGGGAATGGAGGGAGATAGACATTGAGTATGGGGAATGGAGGGAGATGCACATTGTGTACGGGGAATGGAGGGAGATAGACATTGTGTATGGGGAACGGAGGGAGATGCACATTGTGTACGCGGAATGGAGGGAGATGCACATTGTGCACGGGGAACGGAGGGAGATGCACATTGTGTATGGGGAACGGAGCGAGATGCACATTGGGTCTGGGGAATGTAGGGATTTGCACGTTGTGTATGGGAATGGAGGGAGATGCACATAGTGTATGGGGAATGGAGGGAGATGCACTTTGTGTATGGGGAACGGAGGGAGATGGACATTGTGTACGGGGAACGGAGGGAGATGCACATTGTGTACGGGGAATGGAGAGAGATGCACATTGTGTACGCGGAATGGAGGGAGATGCACATTGTGTACGCGGAATGGAGGGAGATGCACATTGTGTATGGGGAACTGAGGGAGATGCACATTGTGTACGGGGAATGGAGGGAGATAGACATTGTGTATGGGGAACGGAGGGAGATGCACATTGTGTACGCGGAATGGAGGGAGATGCACATTGTGCACGGGGAACGGAGGGAGATGCACATTGTGTATGGGGAACGGAGCGAGATGCACATTGGGTCTGGGGAATGTAGGGATTTGCACGTTGTGTATGGGAATGGAGGGAGATGCACATAGTGTATGGGGAATGGAGGGAGATGCACTTTGTGTATGGGGAACGGAGGGAGATGGACATTGTGTACGGGGAACGGAGGGAGATGCACATTGTTAATGGGGAACGGAGCGAGATGCACATTGTGTATGGGGAATGGAGGGAAATGCACGTTGTGTATGGGGAATGCAGGGAGATGCACACTGTGTACGGGGAACGGAGAGAGATGGACATTGTGTACGCGGAATGGAGTGAGATGCACATAGTGCACGGGGAATGGAGGGAGATGCACATTTTGTATGGGGAATGGAGTGAGATGGACATTGTGTACGCGGAATGGAGGGAGATGCACATAGTGTACGGGGAATGGAGGGAGATGCACATAGTGTACGGGGAATGGAGGGAAATGCACATTGTGTATGGGGAATGGGGGGTGATGCACTTTGTGTATGGGGAACGGAGGGAGATGGACATTGTGTACGGGTAACGGAGGGAGATGCACATTGTGCATGGGGAACGGAGCGAGATGCACATTGTGTACGCGGAATGGAGGGAGATGGACATTGTGTATGGGGAATGGAGGGAGATGGACATTGTGTATGGGGAATGGAGAGAGATGGACATTGTGTACGCGGAATGGAGTGAGATGCACATAGTGTACGGGGAATGGAGGGAGATGCACATAGTGTACGGGGAATGGAGGGAAATGCACATTGTGTATGGGGAATTAGGGAGATAGACATTGTGTATGGGGAATGGAGGGAGATGCACATTGTGTACGGTGAACGGAGGGAGATTCACATAGTGTATGGGGAATGGAGGGAGATGCACGTTGTGTACGGGGAATGGAGGGATTTGCACATTGTGTATGGGATTGGAGGGAGATGCACATTGTGACTGGGGAATGGAGGGAGATTCACATTGTCTATGGGGATTGGAGGGAGATGCACATTGTGTATGGGGAATGGAGGGAGATGCACATTGTGTATGGGGAATGGAGTGAAATGCACATTGTGTACGGGGAATGGAGGGAGATGCACATTGTGTATGGTAATTGGAGGGCGATGCACATTGTGTATGGGGATTGGAGGGAGATGGACATTGTGTATTGGGAACGGAGGGAGATGCACATTGTGTACGGGGATTGGAGGGAGATGGACATTGTGTATGGGGATTGGAGGGAGATGCACATTGTGTACGGGGAATGGATGGAGATGCACATTATTTATGGGGAATGGAGAGAGATGCACATTGTGTACGAGGAATGGAGGGAGATGCACATTGTGTACGGGGAATGGATGGAGATGCACATTGTGTATGGGGATTGGAGGGAGATGCACGTTGTGTATGGGGAATGGAGGGAGATGCACATTGTGTATGGGGAACTGAGGGAGATGCACAATGTGTATGGGGAACGGAGGGAGATGCACATTGTGTACGGGGAATGGAGGGAGATGGACATTGTGTACGGGGAATGGAGGGAGATGCACAGTGTGTATGGGGAATGGAGTGAGATGGACATTGTGTACGCGGAATGGAGGGAGATGCACATAGTGTATGGGGAATGGAGGGAGATGCATATAGTGTACGGGGAACGGAGGGAGATGCACATTGTGTATGGGGAATGGGGGGAGATGCACATAGTGCACGGGGAATGGAGTGAGATGCACATTGTGTATGTGGAATGGAGCAAGATGCACATTGTGTATGGGGAATGGAAGGAGATGCACATTGTGTACGGGGAATGGAGCAAGATGCACATTGTGTATGGGGAATGGAGGGAGATGCACATTGTGTACGGGGAATGGAGTGAGATGCACATTGTGTATGTGGAATGGAGCAAGATGCACATTGTGTATGGGGAATGGAAGGAGATGCACATTGTGTATGGGGAATGGAGGGAGATGCACATTGTGTATGGGGACTGGAGCAAGATGCACATAGTGCACGGGGAATGGAGTGAGATGCACATTGTGTATGTGGAATGGAGCAAGATGCACATTGTGTATGGGGAATGGAAGGAGATGCACATTGTGTATGGGGAATGGAGTGAGATGCACATTCTGAATGGGGAATGGTGTGAAATGCACATTGTGTACGGGGAATGGAGTGAAATGCACATTGTGTACGGGGAATGGAGGGAGATGCACATTGCGTACGGGGTATGGAGGGAGATGCACATAGTGTACGGGGAATGGAGGGAGATGCACATTGTGTATGGGGAATGGAGCAAGATGCACATTGTGTATGGGGAATGGAGGGAGATGCACATTGCGTACGGGGAATGGATGGAGATGCACATTGTGTCTGGGGATTGGAGGGAGATGCACATTGCGTACGGGGAATGGACGGAGATGCAGATTGCGTACGGGGAATGGAGGGAGATGCACATTGTGTCTGGGGCATGGAGGGAGATGCACATTGCGTACGGGGAATGGAGGGAGATGCACATTGTGTATGGGGAATGGAGCAAGATGCACATTGTGTATGGGGAATGGAGGGAGATGCACATTGCGTACGGGGAATGGATGGAGATGCACATTGTGTCTGGGGATTGGAGGGAGATGCACATTGCGTACGGGGAATGGACGGAGATGCAGATTGCGTACGGGGAATGGAGGGAGATGCACATTGTGTCTGGGGAATGGAGGGAGATGCACATTGCGTACGGGGAATGGAGGGAGATGCACATTGTGTACGGGGAATGGAGGGAGATGCACATTGTGTCTGGGGAATGGAGGGAGATGCACATTGCGTACGGGGATTGGAGGGAGATGCACATTGTGTATGGGGATTGGAGGGAGATTAACATTGTGTACGGGGATTGGAGGGAGATGCACATAGTGTATGGCGAATGGAGGGAGATGCACATAGGGTATGGGGAATGGATGGAGATGCACATAGTGTACGGGGAATGGAGGGAGATGCACATTGTGTATGGGGAATGGAGGGTGATGCACATTGTTTACGGGGAATGGAGGGAGATGCACATTGTTGTATGGGGAACAGAGCGAGATGCACATTGTGTATGGGGAATGGAGGGAGATGCACATTGTGTATGGGGAATGGAGCAAGATGCACATTGTGTATGGGGAATGGAGGGAGATGCACATTGTGTATGGGGAATGGAAGGAGATGCACATTGTTTACGCGGAATGGAGGGAGATGCACATTGTGTACGGTGAATGGAGGGAGATTCACATAGTCTATGGGGAATGGAGGGAGATGCACATTGGGTATGGGGAATGGAGGGATTTGCACGTTGTGTATGGGAATGGAGGGAGATGCACATAGTGTATGGGGAATGGAGGGAGATGCACTTTGTGTATGGGGAATGGAGGGAGATGGACATTGTGTACGGGGAATGGAGCAAGATGCACATTGTGTATGGGGAATGGAGGGAGATGCACATTGCGTACGGGGAATGGATGGAGATGCACATTGTGTCTGGGGATTGGAGGGAGATGCACATTGTGTATGGGGAATGGAGGGAGATGCACATTGCGTACGGGGAATGGATGGAGATGCACATTGTGTCTGGGGATTGGAGGGAGATGCACATTGCGTACGGGGAATGGACGGAGATGCAGATTGCGTACGGAGAATGGAGGGAGATGCACATTGTGTCTGGGGAATGGAGGGAGATGCACATTGCGTACGGGGAATGGAGGGAGATGCACATTGTGTATGGGGAATGGAGCAAGATGCACATTGTGTATGGGGAATGGAGGGAGATGCACATTGTGTATGGGGAACGGAGCGAGATGCACATTGTGTATGGGGAATGGAGGGAAATGCACGTTGTGTATGGGGAACAGAGCGAGATGCACATTGTGTATGGGGAATGGAGGGAGATGCACATTGTGTATGGGGAATGGAGCAAGATGCACATTGGGTATGGGGAATGGAGGGAGATGCACATTGTGTATGGGGAACGGAGCGAGATGCACATTGTGTATGGGGAATGGAGGGAAATGCACGTTGTGTATGGGGAACAGAGCGAGATGCACATTGTGTATGGGGAATGGAGGGAGATGCACATTGTGTATGGGGAATGGAGCAAGATGCACATTGTGTATGGGGAATGGAGGGAGATGCACATTGTGTATGGGGAATGGAAGGAGATGCACATTGTGTACGCGGAATGGAGGGAGATGCACATTGTGTACGGTGAATGGAGGGAGATTCACATAGTCTATGGGGAATGGAGGGAGATGCACATTGGGTATGGGGAATGGAGGGATTTGCACGTTGTGTATGGGAATGGAGGGAGATGCACATAGTGTATGGGGAATGGAGGGAGATGCACTTTGTGTATGGGGAATGGAGGGAGATGGACATTGTGTACGGGGAACGGAGGGAGATGCACATTGTGTATGGGGATTGGACGGAGATGCACATTGTGTATGGGGAACGGAGCGAGATGCACATTGTGTATGGGGAATGGAGGGAAATGCACGTTGTGTACGGGGAATGGAGGGAGATGGACATTGTGTATGGGGAACGGTGGGAGATGCAAGTTGTGTACGGGGAATGGAGGGAGATGCACATTGCGTACGGGGAATGGAGGGAGATGCATATTGTGTCTGGGGATTGGAGGGAGATGCACATTGCGTACGGGGAATGGACGGAGATGCAGATTGCGTACGGGGAATGGAGGGAGATGCACATTTTGTCTGGGGAATGGAGGGAGATGCACATTGTGTATGGGGAATGGAGTAAGATGCACATTGTGTATGGGGAATGGAGGGAGATGCACATTGGGTATGGGGAATGGAGGGATTTGCACGTTGTGTATGGGAATGGAGGGAGATGCACATAGTGTATGGGGAATGGAGCAGATGCACTTTGTGTATGGGGAATGGAGGAAGATGGACATTGTGTACGAGGAACGGAGGGAGATGCACATTGCGTACGGGGAATGGAGGGAGATGCACATTGTGTCTGGGAATGGAGGGAGATGCACATTGCGTACGGGGATTGGAGGGAGATGCACATTGTGTATGGGGATTGGAGGGAGACGCACATTGTGTACGGGGATTGGAGGGAGATGCACATTGTGTACGGGGATTGGAGGGAGATGCACATTGTGTATGGGGAATGGAGAGAGATGGACATTGTGTACGCAGAATGGAGGGAGATGCACATAGTGTATGGGGAATGGAGGGAGATGCACATAGGGTATGGGGAATGGAGGGAGATGCACATATTGTGTGGGGAATGGAGGGAGATGCACATTGTGTATGGGGAATGGAGCAAGATGCACATTGTGTACGCGGAATGGAGGGAGATGCACATTGTGTACGGTGAACGGAGTGAGGTTCACATAGTGTATGGGGAATGGAGGGAGATGCACATTGTGTACGGGGAATGGAGGGAGATGCACATTGTGTATGGGGAATGGAGGGAGATGCACATTGTGTACGGGGAATGGAGGGAGATGCACATTGTGTATGGGGAATGGAGGGAGATGCACATTGTGTACGGGGAATGGAGGGAGATGCACATTGTGTATGGGAATGGAGGGAGATGCACATTGTGTATGGGGAATGGAGCAAGATGCACATTGCGTATGGGGAATGGAGGGAGATGCACATTGTGTATGGGGAATGGAAGGAGATGCACATTGTGTACGGTGAATGGATGGAGATTCACATAGTCTATGGGGAATGGAGGGAGATGCACATTGGGTATGGGGAATGGAGGGATTTGCACGTTGTGTATGAGAATGGAGGGAGATGCACATAGTGTATGGGGAATGGAGGGAGATGCACTTTGTGTATGGGGAATGGAGGGAGATGGACATTGTGTACGGGGAACGGAGGGAGATGCACATTGTGTATGGGGAATGGAGCAAGATGCACATTGTGTATGGGGAATGGAGGGAAATGCACGTTGTGTACGGGGAATGGAGGGAGATGGACATTGTGTATGGGGAACGGAGGGAGATGCAAGTTGTGTACGGGGAATAGAGGGAGATGCACATTGCGTACGGGGAATGGAGGGAGATGCACATTGTGTCTGGGGATTGGAGGGAGATGCACATTGCGTACGGGGAATGGACGGAGATGCAGATTGCGTACGGGGAATGTAGGGAGATGCACATTGTGTCTGGGGAATGGAGGGAGATGCACATTGTGACGGGGAATGGAGGGAGATGCACATTGTGTACGGGGAATGGAGGGAGATGCACATTGTGTATGGGGAATGGAGGGAGATGCACATTGGGTATGGGGAATGGAGGGAGATGCACATTGTGTATGGGGAACGGAGCGAGATGCACATTGTGTATGGGGAATGGAGGGAAATGCACGTTGTGTATGGGGAACAGAGCGAGATGCACATTGTGTATGGGGAATGGAGGGAGATGCACATTGTGTATGGGGAATGGAGCAAGATGCACATTGTGTATGGGGAATGGAGGGAGATGCACATTGTGTATGGGGAATGGAAGGAGATGCACATTGTGTACGCGGAATGGAGGGAGATGCACATTGTGTACGGTGAATGGAGGGAGATTCACATAGTCTATGGGGAATGGAGGGAGATGCACATTGGGTATGGGGAATGGAGGGATTTGCACGTTGTGTATGGGAATGGAGGGAGATGCACATAGTGTATGGGGAATGGAGGGAGATGCACTTTGTGTATGGGGAATGGAGGGAGATGGACATTGTGTACGGGGAACGGAGGGAGATGCACATTGTGTATGGGGATTGGAGGGAGATGCACATTGTGTATGGGGAACGGAGCGAGATGCACATTGTGTATGGGGAATGGAGGGAAATGCACGTTGTGTACGGGGAATGGAGGGAGATGGACATTGTGTATGGAGAACGGTGGGAGATGCACATTGCGTACGGGGAATGGACGGAGATGCATATTGTGTCTGGGGATTGGAGGGAGATGCACATTGCGTACGGGGAATGGACGGAGATGCAGATTGCGTACGGGGAATGGAGGGAGATGCACATTTTGTCTGGGGAATGGAGGGAGATGCACATTGTGTATGGGGAATGGAGTAAGATGCACATTGTGTATTGGGGAATGGAGGGAGATGCTCATTGGGTATGGGGAATGGAGAGATTTGCACGTTGTGTATGGGAATGGAGGGAGATGCACATAGTGTATGGGGAATGGAGCAGATGCACTTTGTGTATGGGGAATGGAGGGAGATGGACATTGTGTACGAGGAACGGAGGGAGATGCACATTGCGTACGGGGAATGGAGGGAGATGCACATTGTGTCTGGGGAATGGAGGGAGATGCACATTGCGTACGGGGATTGGAGGGAGATGCACATTGTGTATGGGGATTGGAGGGAGATGCACATTGTGTACGGGGATTGGAGGGAGATGCACATTGTGTACAGGGATTGGAGGGAGATGCACATTGTGTATGGGGAATGGAGAGAGATGGACATTGTGTACGCAGAATGGAGGGAGATGCACATAGTGTATGGGGAATGGAGGGAGATGCACATAGGGTATGGGGAATGGAGGGAGATGCACATATTGTGTGGGGAATGGAGGGAGATGCACTTTGTGTATGGGGAATGGAGCAAGATGCACATTGTGTACGCGGAATGGAGGGAGATGCACATTGTGTACGGTGAACGGAGTGAGGTTCACATAGTGTATGGGGAATGGAGGGAGATGCACATTGTGTACGGGGAATGGAGGGAGATGCACATTGTGTATGGGGAATGGAGGGAGATGCACATTGTGTACGGGGAATGGAGGGAGATGCACATTGTGTATGGGGAATGGAGGGAGATGCACATTGTGTACGGGGAATGGAGGGAGATGCACATTGTGTATGGGGAATGGAGGGAGATGCACATTGTGTATGGGGAATGGAGCAAGATGCACATTGCGTATGGGGAATGGAGGGAGATGCACATTGTGTATGGGGAATGGAAGGAGATGCACATTGTGTACGGTGAATGGATGGAGATTCACATAGTCTATGGGGAATGGAGGGAGATGCACATTGGGTATGGGGAATGGAGGGATTTGCACGTTGTGTATGAGAATGGAGGGAGATGCACATAGTGTATGGGGAATGGAGGGAGATGCACTTTGTGTATGGGAAATGGAGGGAGATGGACATTGTGTACGGGGAACGGAGGGAGATGCACATTGTGTATGGGGAATGGAGCAAGATGCACATTGTGTATGGGGAATGGAGGGAAATGCACGTTGTGTACGGGGAATGGAGGGAGATGGACATTGTGTATGGGGAACGGAGGGAGATGCAAGTTGTGTACGGGGAATAGAGGGAGATGCACATTGCGTACGGGGAATGGAGGGAGATGCACATTGTGTCTGGGGATTGGAGGGAGATGCACATTGCGTACGGGGAATGGACGGAGATGCAGATTGCGTACGGGGAATGTAGGGAGATGCACATTGTGTCTGGGGAATGGAGGGAGATGCACATTGTGACGGGGAATGGAGGGAGATGCACATTGTGTACGGGGAATGGAGGGAGATGCACATTGTGTATGGGGAATGGAGGGAGATGCACATTGTGTATGGGGAATGGAGCAAGATGCACATTGTGTATGGGGAATGGAGGGAGATGCACATTGTGTATGGGGAACGGAGCGAGATGCACATTGTGTATGGGGAATGGAGGGAAATGCACGTTGTGTATGGGGAACAGAGCGAGATGCACATTGTGTATGGGGAATGGAGGGAGATGCACATTGTGTATGGGGAATGGAGCAAGATGCACATTGTGTATGGGGAATGGAGGGAGATGCACATTGTGTATGGGGAATGGAAGGAGATGCACATTGTGTACGCGGAATGGAGGGAGATGCACATTGTGTACGGTGAATGGAGGGAGATTCACATAGTCTATGGGGAATGGAGGGAGATGCACATTGGGTATGGGGAATGGAGGGATTTGCACGTTGTGTATGGGAATGGAGGGAGATGCACATAGTGTATGGGGAATGGAGGGAGATGCACTTTGTGTATGGGGAATGGAGGGAGATGGACATTGTGTACGGGGAACGGAGGGAGATGCACATTGTGTATGGGGATTGGAGGGAGATGCACATTGTGTATGGGGAACGGAGCGAGATGCACATTGTGTATGGGGAATGGAGGGAAATGCACGTTGTGTACGGGGAATGGAGGGAGATGGACATTGTGTATGGAGAACGGTGGGAGATGCAAGTTGTGTACGGGGAATGGAGGGAGATGCACATTGCGTACGGGGAATGGAGGGAGATGCATATTGTGTCTGGGGATTGGAGGGAGATGCACATTGCGTACGGGGAATGGACGGAGATGCAGATTGCGTACGGGGAATGGAGGGAGATGCACATTTTGTCTGGGGAATGGAGGGAGATGCACATTGTGTATGGGGAATGGAGTAAGATGCACATTGTGTATGAGGAATGGAGGGAGATGCACATTGGGTATGGGGAATGGAGGGATTTGCACGTTGTGTATGGGAATGGAGGGAGATGCACATAGTGTATGGGGAATGGAGCAGATGCACTTTGTGTATGGGGAATGGAGGGAGATGGACATTGTGTACGAGGAACGGAGGGAGATGCACATTGCGTACGGGGAATGGAGGGAGATGCACATTGTGTCTGGGGAATGGTGGGAGATGCACATTGCGTACGGGGATTGGAGGGAGATGCACATTGTGTATGGGGATTGGAGGGAGATGCACATTGTGTACGGGGATTGGAGCGAGATGCACATTGTGTATGGGGAATGGAGAGAGATGGACATTGTGTACGCAGAATGGAGGGAGATGCACATAGAGTATGGGGAATGGAGGGAGATGCACATAGGGTATGGGGAATGGAGGGAGATGCACATATTGTGTGGGGAATGGAGGCAGATGCACATTGTGTATGGGGAATGGAGCAAGATGCACATTGTGTACGCGGAATGGAGGGAGATGCACATTGTGTACGGTGAACGGAGTGAGGTTCACATAGTGTATGGGGAATGGAGGGAGATGCACATTGTGTACGGGGAATGGAGGGAGATGCACATTGTGTATGGGGAATGGAGGGAGATGCACATTGTGTACGGGGAATGGAGGGAGATGCACATTGTGTATGGGGAATGGAGGGAGATGCACATTGTGTACGGGGAATGGAGGGAGATGCACATTGTGTATGGGGAATGGAGGGAGATGCACATTGTGTATGGGGAATGGAGCAAGATGCACATTGCGTATGGGGAATGGAGGGAGATGCACATTGTGTATGGGGAATGGAAGGAGATGCACATTGTGTACGGTGAATGGATGGAGATTCACATAGTCTATGGGGAATGGAGGGAGATGCACATTGGGTATGGGGAATGGAGGGATTTGCACGTTGTGTATGAGAATGGAGGGAGATGCACATAGTGTATGGGGAATGGAGGGAGATGCACTTTGTGTATGGGGAATGGAGGGAGATGGACATTGTGTACGGGGAACGGAGGGAGATGCACATTGTGTATGGGGAATGGAGCAAGATGCACATTTTGTATGGGGAATGGAGGGAAATGCACGTTGTGTACGGGGAATGGAGGGAGATGGACATTGTGTATGGGGATCGGAGGGAGATGCAAGTTGTGTACGGGGAATAGAGGGAGATGCACATTGCGTACGGGGAATGGAGGGAGATGCACATTGTGTCTGGGGATTGGAGGGAGATGCACATTGCGTACGGGGAATGGACGGAGATGCAGATTGCGTACGGGGAATGTAGGGAGATGCACATTGTGTCTGGGGAATGGAGGGAGATGCACATTGTGACGGGGAATGGAGGGAGATGCACATTGTGTACGGGGAATGGAGGGAGATGCACATTGTGTATGGGGAATGGAGGGAGATGCACATTGTGTACGGGGAAAGGAGGGAAATGCACATTGTGTATGGGGAACAGAGCGAGATGCACATTGTGTATGGGGAATATAGGGAGATGCACATTGTGTACGGGGAATGGAGGGAGATGCACATTGTGTACGGGGAAAGGAGGGAAATGCACATTGTGTATGGGGAACAGAGCGAGATGCACATTGTGTATGGGGAATATAGGGAGATGCACATTGTGTACGGGGAATGGAGGGAAATGCACATTGTGTATGGGGAACAGAGCGAGATGCACATTGTGTATGGGGAATGGAGGGAGATGCACATAGTGTACGGGGAATGGAGGGAGATGCACATTATGTATGGGGAATGGAGCAAGATGCACATTGTGTATGGGGAATGGAGGGAGATGCACATTGTGTACGGGGAATGGAAGGAGATGCACATTGTGTACGCGGAATGGAGGGAGATGGACATTGTGTACGGGGAACGGAGGGAGATGCACATTGTGTATGGGGATTGGAGGGAGATGCACATTGTGTATGGGGAACGGAGCAAGATGCACATTGTGTATGGGGAATGGAGGGAAATGCACGTTGTGTATGGGGAATGGAGGGAGATGGACATTGTGTATGGGGAACGGAGGGAGATGCAAGTTGTGTACGGGGAAGGGAGGGAGATGGACATTGTGTATGGGGATTGGAGGGAGATGCACATAGTGTACGGGGAATGGAGGGAGATGCACATTGTGTATGGGGAATGAAGCGGGATGCACATTGTGTATGGGGAATGGAGTGAGATGGACATTGTTTACGCGGAATGGAGGGAGATGCACATAGTGTACGGGGAATGGAGGGAAAGCACATTGTGTATGGGGAATGGAGCGAGATGCACATTGTGTATGGGGAATGGAGGGAGATGCACATTGTGTATGGGGAATGGAAGGAGATGCACATTGTGCACGGGGATTGGAGGGAGATGCACATTGTGCACGGGGAATGGAGGGAGATGCACATTGTGCATGGGGAACTGAGGGAGATGCACATTGTGTACGGGGAATGGAGGGAGATAGACATTGTGTATGGGGAATGGAGGGAGATGCACATTGTGCACGGGGAATGGAGGGAGATGCACATTGTGCATGGGGAATGGAGGGAGATGCACATTGTGTATGGGGAATGGAGGGAGATGCACATTGTGTATGGGGAATGGAGCAAGATGCACATTGCGTATGGGGAATGGAGGGAGATGCACATTGTGTATGGGGAATGGAAGGAGATGCACATTGTGTACGGTGAATGGATGGAGATTCACATAGTCTATGGGGAATGGAGGGAGATGCACATTGGGTATGGGGAATGGAGGGATTTGCACGTTGTGTATGAGAATGGAGGGAGATGCACATAGTGTATGGGGAATGGAGGGAGATGCACTTTGTGTATGGGAAATGGAGGGAGATGGACATTGTGTACGGGGAACGGAGGGAGATGCACATTGTGTATGGGGAATGGAGCAAGATGCACATTGTGTATGGGGAATGGAGGGAAATGCACGTTGTGTACGGGGAATGGAGGGAGATGGACATTGTGTATGGGGAACGGAGGGAGATGCAAGTTGTGTACGGGGAATAGAGGGAGATGCACATTGCGTACGGGGAATGGAGGGAGATGCACATTGTGTCTGGGGATTGGAGGGAGATGCACATTGCGTACGGGGAATGGACGGAGATGCAGATTGCGTACGGGGAATGTAGGGAGATGCACATTGTGTCTGGGGAATGGAGGGAGATGCACATTGTGACGGGGAATGGAGGGAGATGCACATTGTGTACGGGGAATGGAGGGAGATGCACATTGTGTATGGGGAATGGAGGGAGATGCACATTGTGTATGGGGAATGGAGCAAGATGCACATTGTGTATGGGGAATGGAGGGAGATGCACATTGTGTATGGGGAACGGAGCGAGATGCACATTGTGTATGGGGAATGGAGGGAAATGCACGTTGTGTATGGGGAACAGAGCGAGATGCACATTGTGTATGGGGAATGGAGGGAGATGCACATTGTGTATGGGGAATGGAGCAAGATGCACATTGTGTATGGGGAATGGAGGGAGATGCACATTGTGTATGGGGAATGGAAGGAGATGCACATTGTGTACGCGGAATGGAGGGAGATGCACATTGTGTACGGTGAATGGAGGGAGATTCACATAGTCTATGGGGAATGGAGGGAGATGCACATTGGGTATGGGGAATGGAGGGATTTGCACGTTGTGTATGGGAATGGAGGGAGATGCACATAGTGTATGGGGAATGGAGGGAGATGCACTTTGTGTATGGGGAATGGAGGGAGATGGACATTGTGTACGGGGAACGGAGGGAGATGCACATTGTGTATGGGGATTGGAGGGAGATGCACATTGTGTATGGGGAACGGAGCGAGATGCACATTGTGTATGGGGAATGGAGGGAAATGCACGTTGTGTACGGGGAATGGAGGGAGATGGACATTGTGTATGGAGAACGGTGGGAGATGCAAGTTGTGTACGGGGAATGGAGGGAGATGCACATTGCGTACGGGGAATGGAGGGAGATGCATATTGTGTCTGGGGATTGGAGGGAGATGCACATTGCGTACGGGGAATGGACGGAGATGCAGATTGCGTACGGGGAATGGAGGGAGATGCACATTTTGTCTGGGGAATGGAGGGAGATGCACATTGTGTATGGGGAATGGAGTAAGATGCACATTGTGTATGAGGAATGGAGGGAGATGCACATTGGGTATGGGGAATGGAGGGATTTGCACGTTGTGTATGGGAATGGAGGGAGATGCACATAGTGTATGGGGAATGGAGCAGATGCACTTTGTGTATGGGGAATGGAGGGAGATGGACATTGTGTACGAGGAACGGAGGGAGATGCACATTGCGTACGGGGAATGGAGGGAGATGCACATTGTGTCTGGGGAATGGTGGGAGATGCACATTGCGTACGGGGATTGGAGGGAGATGCACATTGTGTATGGGGATTGGAGGGAGATGCACATTGTGTACGGGGATTGGAGCGAGATGCACATTGTGTATGGGGAATGGAGAGAGATGGACATTGTGTACGCAGAATGGAGGGAGATGCACATAGAGTATGGGGAATGGAGGGAGATGCACATAGGGTATGGGGAATGGAGGGAGATGCACATATTGTGTGGGGAATGGAGGCAGATGCACATTGTGTATGGGGAATGGAGCAAGATGCACATTGTGTACGCGGAATGGAGGGAGATGCACATTGTGTACGGTGAACGGAGTGAGGTTCACATAGTGTATGGGGAATGGAGGGAGATGCACATTGTGTACGGGGAATGGAGGGAGATGCACATTGTGTATGGGGAATGGAGGGAGATGCACATTGTGTACGGGGAATGGAGGGAGATGCACATTGTGTATGGGGAATGGAGGGAGATGCACATTGTGTACGGGGAATGGAGGGAGATGCACATTGTGTATGGGGAATGGAGGGAGATGCACATTGTGTATGGGGAATGGAGCAAGATGCACATTGCGTATGGGGAATGGAGGGAGATGCACATTGTGTATGGGGAATGGAAGGAGATGCACATTGTGTACGGTGAATGGATGGAGATTCACATAGTCTATGGGGAATGGAGGGAGATGCACATTGGGTATGGGGAATGGAGGGATTTGCACGTTGTGTATGAGAATGGAGGGAGATGCACATAGTGTATGG
This sequence comes from Hypanus sabinus, assembly GCF_030144855.1. Taxonomy (NCBI): domain Eukaryota; kingdom Metazoa; phylum Chordata; class Chondrichthyes; order Myliobatiformes; family Dasyatidae; genus Hypanus; species Hypanus sabinus. Next base: position 176,446 of record NW_026781616.1, on the reverse strand, counting down.
GGAATGGAGGGAGATGCACTTTGTGTATGGGGAATGGAGGGAGATGGACATTGTGTACGGGGAACGGAGGGAGATGCACATTGTGTATGGGGAATGGAGCAAGATGCACATTTTGTATGGGGAATGGAGGGAAATGCACGTTGTGTACGGGGAATGGAGGGAGATGGACATTGTGTATGGGGATCGGAGGGAGATGCAAGTTGTGTACGGGGAATAGAGGGAGATGCACATTGCGTACGGGGAATGGAGGGAGATGCACATTGTGTCTGGGGATTGGAGGGAGATGCACATTGCGTACGGGGAATGGACGGAGATGCAGATTGCGTACGGGGAATGTAGGGAGATGCACATTGTGTCTGGGGAATGGAGGGAGATGCACATTGTGACGGGGAATGGAGGGAGATGCACATTGTGTACGGGGAATGGAGGGAGATGCACATTGTGTATGGGGAATGGAGGGAGATGCACATTGTGTACGGGGAAAGGAGGGAAATGCACATTGTGTATGGGGAACAGAGCGAGATGCACATTGTGTATGGGGAATATAGGGAGATGCACATTGTGTACGGGGAATGGAGGGAGATGCACATTGTGTACGGGGAAAGGAGGGAAATGCACATTGTGTATGGGGAACAGAGCGAGATGCACATTGTGTATGGGGAATATAGGGAGATGCACATTGTGTACGGGGAATGGAGGGAAATGCACATTGTGTATGGGGAACAGAGCGAGATGCACATTGTGTATGGGGAATGGAGGGAGATGCACATAGTGTACGGGGAATGGAGGGAGATGCACATTATGTATGGGGAATGGAGCAAGATGCACATTGTGTATGGGGAATGGAGGGAGATGCACATTGTGTACGGGGAATGGAAGGAGATGCACATTGTGTACGCGGAATGGAGGGAGATGGACATTGTGTACGGGGAACGGAGGGAGATGCACATTGTGTATGGGGATTGGAGGGAGATGCACATTGTGTATGGGGAACGGAGCAAGATGCACATTGTGTATGGGGAATGGAGGGAAATGCACGTTGTGTATGGGGAATGGAGGGAGATGGACATTGTGTATGGGGAACGGAGGGAGATGCAAGTTGTGTACGGGGAAGGGAGGGAGATGGACATTGTGTATGGGGATTGGAGGGAGATGCACATAGTGTACGGGGAATGGAGGGAGATGCACATTGTGTATGGGGAATGAAGCGGGATGCACATTGTGTATGGGGAATGGAGTGAGATGGACATTGTTTACGCGGAATGGAGGGAGATGCACATAGTGTACGGGGAATGGAGGGAAAGCACATTGTGTATGGGGAATGGAGCGAGATGCACATTGTGTATGGGGAATGGAGGGAGATGCACATTGTGTATGGGGAATGGAAGGAGATGCACATTGTGCACGGGGATTGGAGGGAGATGCACATTGTGCACGGGGAATGGAGGGAGATGCACATTGTGCATGGGGAACTGAGGGAGATGCACATTGTGTACGGGGAATGGAGGGAGATAGACATTGTGTATGGGGAATGGAGGGAGATGCACATTGTGCACGGGGAATGGAGGGAGATGCACATTGTGCATGGGGAACTGAGGGAGATGCACATTGTGTACGGGTAATGGAGGGAGATAGACATTGTGTATGGGGAATGGAGGGAGATGCACATTGTGTATGGGGAACAGAGCGAGATGCACATTGTGTACGGTGAATGGAGAGAGATGCACATTGTGTACGCGGAATGGAGGGAGATGCACATTGTGTATGGGGAACTGAGGGAGATGCACATTGTGTACGTGGAATGGAGGGAGATAGACATTGTGTATGGGGAATGGAGGGAGATGCACATTGTGTATGGGGAACAGAGCGAGAACAACATTGTGTACTGGGAATGGAGAGAGATGCACATTGTGTACGCGGAATGGAGGGAGATGCACATTGTGTACGCGGAATGGAGGGAGATGCACATTTTGTATGGGGAACTGAGGGAGATGCACATTGTGTACGGGGAATGGAGGGAGATAGACATTGTGTATGGGGAACGGAGGGAGATGCACATTGTGTACGCGGAATGGAGGGATTTGCACGTTGTGTATGGGGAATGGAGGGAGATGCACATTTTGTATGGGGAACGGAGCGAGATGCACTTTGTGTATGGGGAACGGAGGGAGATGGACATTGTGTACGGGGAACGGAGGGAGATGCACATTGTGTATGGGGAACGGAGCGAGATGCACATTGTGTATGGGGAATTGAGGGAAATGCACGTTGTGTATGGGGAATGGAGGGAGATGCCCACTGTGTACGGGGAACGGAGGGAGATGCAAGTTGTGTACGGGGAATGGAGGGAGATGGACATTGTGTATGGGGAATGGAGAGAGATGGACATTGTGTACGCGGAATGGAGTGAGATGCACATAGTGTACGGGGAATGGAGGGAGATGCACATTGTGTATGGGGAATGGAGTGAGATGGACATTGTGTAAGCGGAATGGAGGGAGATGCACATCGTGTACGGGGAATGGAGGGAGATGCACATAGTGTACGGGGAATGGAGGGAAAGCACATTGTGTATGGGGAATGGAGCGAGATGCACATTGTGTATGGGGAATGGAGGGAGATGCACATTGTGTATGGGGAATGGAAGGAGATGCACATTGTGTACGGGGATTGGAGGGAGATGCACATTGTGCACGGGGAATGGAGGGAGATGCACATTGTGCATGGGGAACTGAGGGAGATGCACATTGTGTACGGGGAATGGAGGGAGATAGACATTGTGTATGGGGAATGGAGGGAGATGCACATTGTGTATGGGGAACTGAGGGAGATGCACATTGTGTACGGGTAATGGAGGGAGATAGACATTGTGTATGGGGAATGGAGGGAGATGCACATTGTGTATGGGGAACAGAGCGAGATGCACATTGTGTACGGGGAATGGAGAGAGATGCACATTGTGTACGCGGAATGGAGGGAGATGCACATTGTGTATGGGGAACTGAGGGAGATGCACATTGTGTACGTGGAATGGAGGGAGGTAGACATTGTGTATGGGGAATGGAGGGAGATGCACATTGTGTATGGGGAACAGAGCGAGAACAACATGGTGTACTGGGAATGGAGAGAGATGCACATTGTCTACGCGGAATGGAGGGAGATGCACATTGTGTACGCGGAATGGAGGGAGATGCACATTTTGTATGGGGAACTGAGGGAGATGCACATTGTGTACGGGGAATGGAGGGAGATAGACATTGTGTATGGGGAACGGAGGGAGATGTACATTGTGTACGCGGAATGGAGGGAGATGCACATTGTGCACGGGGAATGGAGGGAGATGCACATTGTGTATGGGGAACGGAGCGAGATGCACATTGGGTATGGGGAATGGAGGGATTTGCACGTTGTGTATGGCAATGGAGGGAGATGCACATAGTGTATGGGGAATGGAGGGAGATAGACATTGTGTATGGGGAATGGAGGGAGATGCACATTGTGTATGGGGAACAGAGCGAGATGCACATTGTGTACGGTGAATGGAGAGAGATGCACATTGTGTACGCGGAATGGAGGGAGATGCACATTGTGTATGGGGAATGGAGGGAGATAGACATTGTGTATGGGGAATGGAGGGAGATGCACATTGTGTATGGGGAACAGAGCGAGAACAACATTGTGTACTGGGAATGGAGAGAGATGCACATTGTGTACGCGGAATGGAGGGAGATGCACATTGTGTACGCGGAATGGAGGGAGATGCACATTTTGTATGGGGAACTGAGGGAGATGCACATTGTGTACGGGGAATGGAGGGAGATAGACATTGTGTATGGGGAACGGAGGGAGATGCACATTGTGTACGCGGAATGGAGGGATTTGCACGTTGTGTATGGGGAATGGAGGGAGATGCACATTTTGTATGGGGAACGGAGCGAGATGCACTTTGTGTATGGGGAACGGAGGGAGATGGACATTGTGTACGGGGAACGGAGGGAGATGCACATTGTGTATGGGGAACGGAGCGAGATGCACATTGTGTATGGGGAATTGAGGGAAATGCACGTTGTGTATGGGGAATGGAGGGAGATGCCCACTGTGTACGGGGAACGGAGGGAGATGCAAGTTGTGTACGGGGAATGGAGGGAGATGGACATTGTGTATGGGGAATGGAGAGAGATGGACATTGTGTACGCGGAATGGAGTGAGATGCACATAGTGTACGGGGAATGGAGGGAGATGCACATTGTGTATGGGGAATGGAGTGAGATGGACATTGTGTAAGCGGAATGGAGGGAGATGCACATCGTGTACGGGGAATGGAGGGAGATGCACATAGTGTACGGGGAATGGAGGGAAAGCACATTGTGTATGGGGAATGGAGCGAGATGCACATTGTGTATGGGGAATGGAGGGAGATGCACATTGTGCATGGGGAATGGAAGGAGATGCACATTGTGTACGGGGATTGGAGGGAGATGCACATTGTGCACGGGGAATGGAGGGAGATGCACATTGTGCATGGGGAACTGAGGGAGATGCACATTGTGTACGGGGAATGGAGGGAGATAGACATTGTGTATGGGGAATGGAGGGAGATGCACATTGTGTATGGGGAACTGAGGGAGATGCACATTGTGTACGGGTAATGGAGGGAGATAGACATTGTGTATGGGGAATGGAGGGAGATGCACATTGTGTATGGGGAACAGAGCGAGATGCACATTGTGTACGGGGAATGGAGAGAGATGCACATTGTGTACGCGGAATGGAGGGAGATGCACATTGTGTATGGGGAACTGAGGGAGATGCACATTGTGTACGTGGAATGGAGGGAGGTAGACATTGTGTATGGGGAATGGAGGGAGATGCACATTGTGTATGGGGAACAGAGCGAGAACAACATGGTGTACTGGGAATGGAGAGAGATGCACATTGTCTACGCGGAATGGAGGGAGATGCACATTGTGTACGCGGAATGGAGGGAGATGCACATTTTGTATGGGGAACTGAGGGAGATGCACATTGTGTACGGGGAATGGAGGGAGATAGACATTGTGTATGGGGAACGGAGGGAGATGTACATTGTGTACGCGGAATGGAGGGAGATGCACATTGTGCACGGGGAATGGAGGGAGATGCACATTGTGTATGGGGAACGGAGCGAGATGCACATTGGGTATGGGGAATGGAGGGATTTGCACGTTGTGTATGGCAATGGAGGGAGATGCACATAGTGTATGGGGAATGGAGGGAGATGCACTTTGTGTATGGGGAACGGAGGGAGATGGACATTGTGTACGGGGAACGGAGGGAGATGCAAATTGTGTATGGGGAACGGAGCGAGATGCACATTGTGTATGGGGAATGGAGGGAAATGCACGTTGTGTATGGGGAATGGAGGGAGATGCACACTGTGTACGGGGAACGGAGGGAGATGCAAGTTGTGTACGGGGAATGGAGGGAGATGGACATTGTGTATGGGGAATGGAGAGAGATGGACATTGTGTACGCGGAATGGAGTGAGATGCACATAGTGTACGGGGAATGGAGGGAGATGTACATTGTGTATGGGGAATGGAGTGAGATGGACATTGTGTACGCGGAATGGAGGGAGATGCACATCGTGTACGGGGAATGGAGGGAGATGCACATAGTGTACGGGGAATGGAGGGAAATTCACATTGTGTATGGGGAACGGAGGGAGATAGACATTGTGTATGGGGAATGGAGGGAGATGCACATTGTGTACGGTGAACGGAGGGAGATTCACATAGTGTATGGGGAATGGAGGGAGATGCACGTTGTGTACGGGGAATGGAGGGATTTGCACATTGTGTATGGGAATGGAGTGAGATGCACATTGTATCTGGGGAATGGAGGGAGATTCACATTGTCTATGGGGATTGGAGGGGGGTGCACATTGTGTATGGGGAATGGAGGGAGATGCACATTGTGTATGGGGAATGGAGTGAAATGCACATTGTGTACGGGGAATGGAGGGAGATGCACATTGTGTATGGGGATTGGAGGGCGATGCACATTGTGTATGGGGAATGGAGGGAGATGCACATAGGGTATGGGGAATGGAGGGAGATGCACATAGTGTACGGGGAATGGAGGGAGATGCACATTGTGCATGGGGAATGGAGGGAGATGCACATTGTGTATGGGGAATGGAGCAAGATGCACATTGTGTACGCGGAATGGAGGGAGATGCACATTGTGTACGGTGAACGGAGGGAGATTCACATAGAGTATGGGGAATGGAGGGAGATGCACATTGTGTACGGGGAATGGAGGGAGATGCACATTGTGTATGGGGAATGGAGCGAGATGCACATTGTGTACGGGGAATTGAGGGAAATGCACATTGTGTATGGAGAACAGAGCGAGATGCACATTGTGTATGGGGAATGGAGGGAGATGCACATTGTCTATGGGGAATGGAGGGAGATGCACATTGGGTATGGGGAATGGAGGGATTTGCACGTTGTGTATGGGAATGGAGGGAGATGCACATAGTGTATGGGGAATGGAGGGAGATGCACTTTGTGTATGGGGAATGGAGGGAGATGGACATTGTGTACGGGGAACGGAGGGAGATGCACATTGTGTATGGGGAATGGAGCAAGATGCACATTGTGTATGGGGAATGGAGGGAAATGCACGTTGTGTACGGGGAATGGAGGGAGATGGACATTGTGTATGGGGAACGGAGGGAGATGGAAGTTGTGTACGGGGAATAGAGGGAGATGCACATTGCGTACGGGGAATGGAGGGAGATGCACATTGTGTCTGGGGATTGGAGGGAGATGCACATTGCGTACGGGGAATGGACGGAGATGCAGATTGCGTACGGGGAATGTAGGGAGATGCACATTGTGTCTGGGGAATGGAGGGAGATGCACATTGTGACGGGGAATGGAGGGAGATGCACATTGTGTACGGGGAATGGAGGGAGATGCACATTGTGTATGGGGAATATAGGGAGATGCACATTGTGTACGGGGAATGGAGGGAAATGCACATTGTGCATGGGGAACAGAGCGAGATGCACATTGTGTATGGGGAATGGAGGGAGATGCACATAGTGTACGGGGAATGGAGGGAGATGCACATTGTGTATGGGGAATGGAGCAAGATGCACATTGTGTATGGGGAATGGAGGGAGATGCACATTGTGTACGGGGAATGGAAGGAGATGCACATTGTGTACGCGGAATGGAGGGAGATGGACATTGTGTACGGGGAACGGAGGGAGATGCACATTGTGTATGGGGATTGGAGGGAGATGCACATTGTGTATGGGGAACGGAGCAAGATGCACATTGTGTATGGGGAATGGAGGGAGATGCACATTGTGTATGGGGAATGGAGCGGGATGCACATTGTGTATGGGGAATGGAGTGAGATGGACATTGTTTACGCGGAATGGAGGGAGATGCACATAGTGTACGGGGAATGGAGGGAAAGCACATTGTGTATGGGGAATGGAGCGAGATGCACATTGTGTATGGGGAATGGAGGGAGATGCACATTGTGTATGGGGAATGGAAGGAGATGCACATTGTGTACGGGGATTGGAGGGAGATGCACATTGTGCACGGGGAATGGAGGGAGATGCACATTGTGCATGGGGAACTGAGGGAGATGCACATTGTGTACGGGGAATGGAGGGAGATAGACATTGTGTATGGGGAATGGAGGGAGATGCACATTGTGTATGGGGAACTGAGGGAGATGCACATTGTGTACGGGTAATGGAGGGAGATAGACATTGTGTATGGGGAATGGAGGGAGATGCACATTGTGTATGGGGAACAGAGCGAGATGCACATTGTGTACGGGGAATGGAGAGAGATGCACATTGTGTACGCGGAATGGAGGGAGATGCACATTGTGTATGGGGAACTGAGGGAGATGCACATTGTGTACGTGGAATGGAGGGAGATAGACATTGTGTATGGGGAATGGAGGGAGATGCACATTGTGTATGGGGAACAGAGCGAGAACAACATTGTGTACTGGGAATGGAGAGAGATGCACATTGTGTACGCGGAATGGAGGGAGATGCACATTGTGTACGCAGAATGGAGGGAGATGCACATTTTGTATGGGGAACTGAGGGAGATGCACATTGTGTACGGGGAATGGAGGGAGATAGACATTGTGTATGGGGAACGGAGGGAGATGCACATTGTGTACGCGGAATGGAGGGAGATGCACATTGTGCACGGGGAATGGAGGGAGATGCACATTGTGTATGGGGAACGGAGCGAGATGCACATTGGGTATGGGGAATGGAGGGATTTGCACGTTGTGTATGGGAATGGAGGGAGATGCACATAGTGTATGGGGAATGGAGGGAGATGCACTTTGTGTATGGGGAACGGATGGAGATGGACATTGTGTACGGGGAACGGAGGGAGATGCACATTGTGTATGGGGAACGGAGCGAGATGCACATTGTGTATGGGGAATGGAGGGAAATGCACGTTGTGTATGGGGAATGGAGGGAGATGCACACTGTGTACGGGGAACGGAGGGAGATGCAAGTTGTGTACGGCGAATGGAGGGAGATGGATATTGTGTATGGGGAATGGAGAGAGATGGACATTGTGTACGCGGAATGGAGTGAGATGCACATAGTGTACGGGGAATGGAGGGAGATGCACATTGTGCATGGGGAATGGAGTGAGATGGATATTGTGTACGCGGAATGGAGGGAGATGCACATCGTGTACGGGGAATGGAGGGAGATGCACATAGTGTACGGGGAATGGAGGGAAATTCACATTGTGTATGGGGAACGGAGGGAGATAGACATTGTGTATGGGGAATGGAGGGAGATGCACATTGTGTATGGGAATGGAGGGAGATGCACATTGTATCTGGGGAATGGAGGGAGATTCACATTGTCTATGGGGATTGGAGGGGGATGCACATTGTGTACGGGGAATGGAAGGAGATGCACATTGTGTACGCGGAATGGAGGGAGATGGACATTGTGTACGGGGAACGGAGGGAGATGCACATTGTGTATGGGGATTGGAGGGAGATGCACATTGTGTATGGGGAACGGAGCAAGATGCACATTGTGTATGGGGAATGGAGGGAATTGCACGTTGTGCATGGGGAATGGAGGGAGATGGACATTGTGTATGGGGACGGAGGGAGATGCAAGTTGTGTACGGGGAATGGAGGGAGATGGACATTGTGTATGGGGATTGGAGGGAGATGCACATAGTGTACGGGGAATGGAGGGAGATGCACATTGTGTATGGGGAATGGAGCGGGATGCACATTGTGTATGGGGAATGGAGTGAGATGGACATTGTTTACGCGGAATGGAGGGAGATGCACATTGTGTACGGGGAATGGAGGGAGATAGACATTGTGTATGGGGAATGGAGGGAGATGCACATTGTGTATGGGGAACTGAGGGAGATGCACATTGTGTACGGGTAATGGAGGGAGATAGACATTGTGTATGGGGAATGGAGGGAGATGCACATTGTGTATGGGGAACAGAGCGAGATGCACATTGTGTACGTGGAATGGAGGGAGATAGACATTGTGTATGGGGAATGGAGGGAGATGCACATTGTGTATGGGGAACAGAGCGAGAACAACATTGTGTACTGGGAATGGAGAGAGATGCACATTGTGTACGCGGAATGGAGGGAGATGCACATTGTGTACGCGGAATGGAGGGAGATGCACATTTTGTATGGGGAACTAAGGGAGATGCACATTGTGTACGGGGAATGGAGGGAGATAGACATTGTGTATGGGGAACGGAGGGAGATGCACATTGTGTACGCGGAATGGAGGGAGATGCACATTGTGCACGGGGAATGGAGGGAGATGCACATTGTGTATGGGGAACGGAGCGAGATGCACATTGGGTATGGGGAATGGAGGGATTTGCACGTTGTGTATGGGAATGGAGGGAGATGCACATAGTGTATGGGGAATGGAGGGAGATGCACTTTGTGTATGGGGAACGGAGGGAGATGGACATTGTGTACGGGGAACGGAGGGAGATGCACATTGTGTATGGGGAACGGAGCGAGATGCACATTGTGTATGGGGAATGGAGGGAAATGCACGTTGTGTATGGGGAATGGAGGGAGATGCACACTGTGTACGGGGAACGGAGGGAGATGCAAGTTGTGTACGGGGAATGGAGGGAGATGGACATTGTGTATGGGGAATGGAGAGAGATGGACATTGTGTACGCGGAATGGAGTGAGATGCACATAGTGTACGGGGAATGGAGGGAGATGCACATTGTGTATGGGGAATGGAGTGAGATGGACATTGTGTACGCGGAATGGAGGGAGATGCACATCGTGTACGGGGAATGGAGGGAGATGCACATAGTGTACGGGGAATGGAGGGAAATTCACATTGTGTATGGGGAACGGAGGGAGATAGACATTGTGTATGGGGAATGGAGGGAGATGCACATTGTGTACGGTTAACGGAGGGAGATTCACATAGTGTATGGGGAATGGAGGGAGATGCACGTTGTGTACGGGGAATGGAGGGATTTGCACATTGTGTATGGGAATGGAGGGAGATGCACATTGTATCTGGGGAATGGAGGGAGATTCACATTGTCTATGGGGATTGGAGGGGGATGCACATTGTGTATGGAGAATGGAGGGAGATGCACATTGTGTATGGGGAATGGAGTGAAATGCACATTGTGTACGGGGAATGGAGGGAGATTCACATTGTGTATGGGGATTGGAGGGCGATGGACATTGTGTACGCGGAATGGAGGGAGATGCACATCGTGTATGGGGAATGGAGCGAGATGCACATTGTGTACGGGGAATGGAGGGAAATGCACATTGTGTATGGAGAACAGAGCGAGATGCACATTGTGTATGGGGAATGGAGGGAGATGCACATTGTCTATGGGGAATGGAGGGAGATGCACATTGGGTATGGGGAATGGAGGGATTTGCACGTTGTGTATGGGAATGGAGGGAGATGCACATAGTGTATGGGGAATGGAGGGAGATGCACTTTGTGTATGGGGAATGGAGGGAGATGGACATTGTGTACGGGGAACGGAGGGAGATGCACATTGTGTATGGGGAATGGAGCAAGATGCACATTGTGTATGGGGAATGGAGGGAAATGCACGTTGTGTACGGGGAATGGAGGGAGATGGACATTGTGTATGGGGAACGGAGGGAGATGGAAGTTGTGTACGGGGAATAGAGGGAGATGCACATTGCGTACGGGGAATGGAGGGAGATGCACATTGTGTCTGGGGATTGGAGGGAGATGCACATTGCGTACGGGGAATGGACGGAGATGCAGATTGCGTACGGGGAATGTAGGGAGATGCACATTGTGTCTGCGGAATGGAGGGAGATGCACATTGTGACGGGGAATGGAGGGAGATGCACATTGTGTACGGGGAATGGAGGGAGATGCACATTGTGTATGGGGAATGGAGGGAGATGCACATTGTGTACGGGGAAAGGAGGGAAATGCACATTGTGTATGGGGAACAGAGCGAGATGCACATTGTGTATGGGGAATATAGGGAGATGCACATTGTGTACGGGGAATGGAGGGAAATGCACATTGTGTATGGGGAACAGAGCGAGATGCACATTGTGTATGGGGAATGGAGGGAGATGCACATAGTGTACGGGGAATGGAGGGAGATGCACATTGTGTATGGGGAATGGAGCAAGATGCACATTGTGTATGGGGAATGGAGGGAGATGCACATTGTGTACGGGGAATGGAAGGAGATGCACATTGTGTACGCGGAATGGAGGGAGATGGACATTGTGTACGGGGAACGGAGGGAGATGCACATTGTGTATGGGGATTGGAGGGAGATGCACATTGTGTATGGGGAACGGAGCAAGATGCACATTGTGTATGGGGAATGGAGGGAAATGCACGTTGTGTATGGGGAATGGAGGGAGATGGACATTGTGTATGGGGAACGGAGGGAGATGCAAGTTGTGTACGGGGAATGGAGTGAGATGGACATTGTGTATGGGGATTGGAGGGAGATGCACATAGTGTACGGGGAATGGAGGGAGATGCACATTGTGTATGGGGAATGGAGCGGGATGGACATTGTGTATGGGGAATGGAGTGAGATGCACATTGTGTACGGTGAACGGAGGGAGATTCACATAGTGTATGGGGAATGGAGGGAGATGCACGTTGTGTACGGGGAATGGAGGGATTTGCACATTGTGTATGGGAATGGAGTGAGATGCACATTGTATCTGGGGAATGGAGGGAGATTCACATTGTCTATGGGGATTGGAGGGGGATGCACATTGTGTATGGGGAATGGAGGGAGATGCACATTGTGTATGGGGAATGGAGTGAAATGCACATTGTGTACGGGGAATGGAGGGAGATGCACATTGTGTATGGGGATTGGAGGGCGATGCACATTGTGTATGGGGAATGGAGGGAGATGCACATAGGGTATGGGGAATGGAGGGAGATGCACATAGTGTACGGGGAATGGAGGGAGATGCACATTGTGCATGGGGAATGGAGGGAGATGCACATTGTGTATGGGGAATGGAGCAAGATGCACATTGTGTACGCGGAATGGAGGGAGATGCACATTGTGTACGGTGAACGGAGGGAGATTCACATAGAGTATGGGGAATGGAGGGAGATGCACATTGTGTACGGGGAATGGAGGGAGATGCACATTGTGTATGGGGAATGGAGCGAGATGCACATTGTGTACGGGGAATTGAGGGAAATGCACATTGTGTATGGAGAACAGAGCGAGATGCACATTGTGTATGGGGAATGGAGGGAGATGCACATTGTCTATGGGGAATGGAGGGAGATGCACATTGGGTATGGGGAATGGAGGGATTTGCACGTTGTGTATGGGAATGGAGGGAGATGCACATAGTGTATGGGGAATGGAGGGAGATGCACTTTGTGTATGGGGAATGGAGGGAGATGGACATTGTGTACGGGGAACGGAGGGAGATGCACATTGTGTATGGGGAATGGAGCAAGATGCACATTGTGTATGGGGAATGGAGGGAAATGCACGTTGTGTACGGGGAATGGAGGGAGATGGACATTGTGTATGGGGAACGGAGGGAGATGGAAGTTGTGTACGGGGAATAGAGGGAGATGCACATTGCGTACGGGGAATGGAGGGAGATGCACATTGTGTCTGGGGATTGGAGGGAGATGCACATTGCGTACGGGGAATGGACGGAGATGCAGATTGCGTACGGGGAATGTAGGGAGATGCACATTGTGTCTGGGGAATGGAGGGAGATGCACATTGTGACGGGGAATGGAGGGAGATGCACATTGTGTACGGGGAATGGAGGGAGATGCACATTGTGTATGGGGAATATAGGGAGATGCACATTGTGTACGGGGAATGGAGGGAAATGCACATTGTGCATGGGGAACAGAGCGAGATGCACATTGTGTATGGGGAATGGAGGGAGATGCACATAGTGTACGGGGAATGGAGGGAGATGCACATTGTGTATGGGGAATGGAGCAAGATGCACATTGTGTATGGGGAATGGAGGGAGATGCACATTGTGTACGGGGAATGGAAGGAGATGCACATTGTGTACGCGGAATGGAGGGAGATGGACATTGTGTACGGGGAACGGAGGGAGATGCACATTGTGTATGGGGATTGGAGGGAGATGCACATTGTGTATGGGGAACGGAGCAAGATGCACATTGTGTATGGGGAATGGAGGGAGATGCACATTGTGTATGGGGAATGGAGCGGGATGCACATTGTGTATGGGGAATGGAGTGAGATGGACATTGTTTACGCGGAATGGAGGGAGATGCACATAGTGTACGGGGAATGGAGGGAAAGCACATTGTGTATGGGGAATGGAGCGAGATGCACATTGTGTATGGGGAATGGAGGGAGATGCACATTGTGTATGGGGAATGGAAGGAGATGCACATTGTGTACGGGGATTGGAGGGAGATGCACATTGTGCACGGGGAATGGAGGGAGATGCACATTGTGCATGGGGAACTGAGGGAGATGCACATTGTGTACGGGGAATGGAGGGAGATAGACATTGTGTATGGGGAATGGAGGGAGATGCACATTGTGTATGGGGAACTGAGGGAGATGCACATTGTGTACGGGTAATGGAGGGAGATAGACATTGTGTATGGGGAATGGAGGGAGATGCACATTGTGTATGGGGAACAGAGCGAGATGCACATTGTGTACGGGGAGTGGAGAGAGATGCACATTGTGTACGCGGAATGGAGGGAGATGCACATTGTGTATGGGGAACTGAGGGAGATGCACATTGTGTACGTGGAATGGAGGGAGATAGACATTGTGTAAGGGGAATGGAGGGAGATGCACATTGTGTATGGGGAACAGAGCGAGAACAACATTGTGTACTGGGAATGGAGAGAGATGCACATTGTGTACGCGGAATGGAGGGAGATGCACATTGTGTACGCAGAATGGAGGGAGATGCACATTTTGTATGGGGAACTGAGGGAGATGCACATTGTGTACGGGGAATGGAGGGAGATAGACATTGTGTATGGGGAACGGAGGGAGATGCACATTGTGTACGCGGAATGGAGGGAGATGCACATTGTGCACGGGGAATGGAGGGAGATGCACATTGTGTATGGGGAACGGAGCGAGATGCACATTGGGTATGGGGAATGGAGGGATTTGCACGTTGTGTATGGGAATGGAGGGAGATGCACATAGTGTATGGGGAATGGAGGGAGATGCACTTTGTGTATGGGGAACGGATGGAGAAGGACATTGTGTACGGGGAACGGAGGGAGATGCACATTGTGTATGGGGAACGGAGCGAGATGCACATTGTGTATGGGGAATGGAGGGAAATGCACGTTGTGTATGGGGAATGGAGGGAGATGCACACTGTGTACGGGGAACGGAGGGAGATGCAAGTTGTGTACGGCGAATGGAGGGAGATGGATATTGTGTATGGGGAATGGAGAGAGATGGACATTGTGTACGCGGAATGGAGTGAGATGCACATAGTGTACGGGGAATGGAGGGAGATGCACATTGTGCATGGGGAATGGAGTGAGATGGATATTGTGTACGCGGAATGGAGGGAGATGCACATCGTGTACGGGGAATGGAGGGAGATGCACATAGTGTACGGGGAATGGAGGGAAATTCACATTGTGTATGGGGAACGGAGGGAGATAGACATTGTGTATGGGGAATGGAGGGAGATGCACATTGTGTATGGGAATGGAGGGAGATGCACATTGTATCTGGGGAATGGAGGGAGATTCACATTGTCTATGGGGATTGGAGGGGGATGCACATTGTGTACGGGGAATGGAAGGAGATGCACATTGTGTACGCGGAATGGAGGGAGATGGACATTGTGTACGGGGAACGGAGGGAGATGCACATTGTGTATGGGGATTGGAGGGAGATGCACATTGTGTATGGGGAACGGAGCAAGATGCACATTGTGTATGGGGAATGGAGGGAAATGCACGTTGTGTATGGGGAATGGAGGGAGATGGACATTGTGTATGGGGACGGAGGGAGATGCAAGTTGTGTACGGGGAATGGAGGGAGATGGACATTGTGTATGGGGATTGGAGGGAGATGCACATAGTGTACGGGGAATGGAGGGAGATGCACATTGTGTATGGGGAATGGAGCGGGATGCACATTGTGTATGGGGAATGGAGTGAGATGGACATTGTTTACGTGGAATGGAGGGAGATGCACATTGTGTACGGGGAATGGAGGGAGATAGACATTGTGTATGGGGAATGGAGGGAGATGCACATTGTGTATGGGGAACTGAGGGAGATGCACATTGTGTACGGGTAATGGAGGGAGATAGACATTGTGTATGGGGAATGGAGGGAGATGCACATTGTGTATGGGGAACAGAGCGAGATGCACATTGTGTACGCGGAATGGAGGGAGATGCACATTGTGTATGGGGAACTGAGAGAGATGCACATTGTGTACGTGGAATGGAGGGAGATAGACATTGTGTATGGGGAATGGAGGGAGATGCACATTGTGTATGGGGAACAGAGCGAGAACAACATTGTGTACTGGGAATGGAGAGAGATGCA
Organism: Hypanus sabinus; assembly: GCF_030144855.1. NCBI lineage: Eukaryota > Metazoa > Chordata > Chondrichthyes > Myliobatiformes > Dasyatidae > Hypanus > Hypanus sabinus. Next base: position 160,312 of record NW_026781616.1, on the reverse strand, counting down.
CATTGTGTACGCGGAATGGAGGGAGATGCACATTGTGTACGCGGAATGGAGGGAGATGCACATTTTGTATGGGGAACTAAGGGAGATGCACATTGTGTACGGGGAATGGAGGGAGATAGACATTGTGTATGGGGAACGGAGGGAGATGCACATTGTGTACGCGGAATGGAGGGAGATGCACATTGTGCACGGGGAATGGAGGGAGATGCACATTGTGTATGGGGAACGGAGCGAGATGCACATTGGGTATGGGGAATGGAGGGATTTGCACGTTGTGTATGGGAATGGAGGGAGATGCACATAGTGTATGGGGAATGGAGGGAGATGCACTTTGTGTATGGGGAACGGAGGGAGATGGACATTGTGTACGGGGAACGGAGGGAGATGCACATTGTGTATGGGGAACGGAGCGAGATGCACATTGTGTATGGGGAATGGAGGGAAATGCACGTTGTGTATGGGGAATGGAGGGAGATGCACACTGTGTACGGGGAACGGAGGGAGATGCAAGTTGTGTACGGGGAATGGAGGGAGATGGACATTGTGTATGGGGAATGGAGAGAGATGGACATTGTGTACGCGGAATGGAGTGAGATGCACATAGTGTACGGGGAATGGAGGGAGATGCACATTGTGTATGGGGAATGGAGTGAGATGGACATTGTGTACGCGGAATGGAGGGAGATGCACATCGTGTACGGGGAATGGAGGGAGATGCACATAGTGTACGGGGAATGGAGGGAAATTCACATTGTGTATGGGGAACGGAGGGAGATAGACATTGTGTATGGGGAATGGAGGGAGATGCACATTGTGTACGGTTAACGGAGGGAGATTCACATAGTGTATGGGGAATGGAGGGAGATGCACGTTGTGTACGGGGAATGGAGGGATTTGCACATTGTGTATGGGAATGGAGGGAGATGCACATTGTATCTGGGGAATGGAGGGAGATTCACATTGTCTATGGGGATTGGAGGGGGATGCACATTGTGTATGGAGAATGGAGGGAGATGCACATTGTGTATGGGGAATGGAGTGAAATGCACATTGTGTACGGGGAATGGAGGGAGATTCACATTGTGTATGGGGATTGGAGGGCGATGGACATTGTGTACGCGGAATGGAGGGAGATGCACATCGTGTATGGGGAATGGAGCGAGATGCACATTGTGTACGGGGAATGGAGGGAAATGCACATTGTGTATGGAGAACAGAGCGAGATGCACATTGTGTATGGGGAATGGAGGGAGATGCACATTGTCTATGGGGAATGGAGGGAGATGCACATTGGGTATGGGGAATGGAGGGATTTGCACGTTGTGTATGGGAATGGAGGGAGATGCACATAGTGTATGGGGAATGGAGGGAGATGCACTTTGTGTATGGGGAATGGAGGGAGATGGACATTGTGTACGGGGAACGGAGGGAGATGCACATTGTGTATGGGGAATGGAGCAAGATGCACATTGTGTATGGGGAATGGAGGGAAATGCACGTTGTGTACGGGGAATGGAGGGAGATGGACATTGTGTATGGGGAACGGAGGGAGATGGAAGTTGTGTACGGGGAATAGAGGGAGATGCACATTGCGTACGGGGAATGGAGGGAGATGCACATTGTGTCTGGGGATTGGAGGGAGATGCACATTGCGTACGGGGAATGGACGGAGATGCAGATTGCGTACGGGGAATGTAGGGAGATGCACATTGTGTCTGCGGAATGGAGGGAGATGCACATTGTGACGGGGAATGGAGGGAGATGCACATTGTGTACGGGGAATGGAGGGAGATGCACATTGTGTATGGGGAATGGAGGGAGATGCACATTGTGTACGGGGAAAGGAGGGAAATGCACATTGTGTATGGGGAACAGAGCGAGATGCACATTGTGTATGGGGAATATAGGGAGATGCACATTGTGTACGGGGAATGGAGGGAAATGCACATTGTGTATGGGGAACAGAGCGAGATGCACATTGTGTATGGGGAATGGAGGGAGATGCACATAGTGTACGGGGAATGGAGGGAGATGCACATTGTGTATGGGGAATGGAGCAAGATGCACATTGTGTATGGGGAATGGAGGGAGATGCACATTGTGTACGGGGAATGGAAGGAGATGCACATTGTGTACGCGGAATGGAGGGAGATGGACATTGTGTACGGGGAACGGAGGGAGATGCACATTGTGTATGGGGATTGGAGGGAGATGCACATTGTGTATGGGGAACGGAGCAAGATGCACATTGTGTATGGGGAATGGAGGGAAATGCACGTTGTGTATGGGGAATGGAGGGAGATGGACATTGTGTATGGGGAACGGAGGGAGATGCAAGTTGTGTACGGGGAATGGAGTGAGATGGACATTGTGTATGGGGATTGGAGGGAGATGCACATAGTGTACGGGGAATGGAGGGAGATGCACATTGTGTATGGGGAATGGAGCGGGATGGACATTGTGTATGGGGAATGGAGTGAGATGGACATTGTTTACGCGGAATGGAGGGAGATGCACATAGTGTACGGGGAATGGAGGGAAAGCACATTGTGTATGGGGAATGGAGCGAGATGCACATTGTGTATGGGGAATGGAGGGAGATGCACATTGTGTATGGGGAATGGAAGGAGATGCACATTGTGTACGGGGATTGGAGGGAGATGCACATTGTGCACGGGGAATGGAGGGAGATGCACATTGTGCATGGGGAACTGAGGGAGATGCACATTGTGTACGGGGAATGGAGGGAGATAGACATTGTGTATGGGGAATGGAGGGAGATGCACATTGCGTACGGGGAATGGACGGAGATGCAGATTGCGTACGGGGAATGTAGGGAGATGCACATTGTGTCTGGGGAATGGAGGGAGATGCACATTGTGACGGGGAATGGAGGGAGATGCACATTGTGTACGGGGAATGGAGGGAGATGCACATTGTGTATGGGGAATGGAGGGAGATGCACATTGTGACGGGGAATGGAGGGAGATGTACATTGTGTACGGGGAATGGAGGGAGATGCACATTGTGTATGGGGAATGGAGGGAGATGCACATTGCGTACGGGGAAAGGAGGGAAATGCACATTGTGTATGGGGAACAGAGCGAGATGCACATTGTGTATGGGGAATATAGGGAGATGCACATTGTGTATGGGGAATGGAGCGGGATGCACATTGGGTATGGGGAATGGAGTGAGATGGACATTGTTTACGCGGAATGGAGGGAGATGCACATAGTGTACGGGGAATGGAGGGAAAGCACATTGTGTATGGGGAATGGAGCGAGATGCACATTGTGTATGGGGAATGGAGGGAGATGCACATTGTGTATGGGGAATGGAAGGAGATGCACATTGTGTACGGGGATTGGAGGGAGATGCACATTGTGCACGGGGAATGGAGGGAGATGCACATTGTGCATGGGGAACTGAGGGAGATGCACATTGTGTACGGGGAATGGAGGGAGATAGACATTGTGTATGGGGAATGGAGGGAGATGCACATTGTGTATGGGGAACTGAGGGAGATGCACATTGTGTACGGGTAATGGAGGGAGATAGACATTGTGTATGGGGAATGGAGGGAGATGCACATTGTGTATGGGGAACAGAGCGAGATGCACATTGTGTACGGGGAATGGAGAGAGATGCACATTGTGTACGCGGAATGGAGGGAGATGCACATTGTGTATGGGGAACTGAGGGAGATGCACATTGTGTACGTGGAATGGAGGGAGATAGACATTGTGTATGGGGAATGGAGGGAGATGCACATTGTGTATGGGGAACAGAGCTAGAACAACATTGTGTACTGGGAATGGAGAGAGATGCACATTGTGTACGCGGAATGGAGGGAGATGCACATTGTGTACGCGGAATGGAGGGAGATGCACATTTTGTATGGGGAACTGAGGGAGATGCACATTGTGTACGGGGAATGGAGGGAGATAGACATTGTGTATGGGGAACGGAGGGAGATGCACATTGTGTACGCGGAATGGAGGGAGATGCACATTGTGCACGGGGAATGGAGGGAGATGCACATTGTGTAAGGGGAACGGAGCGAGATGCACATTGGGTATGGGGAATGGAGGGATTTGCACGTTTTGTATGGGAATGGAGGGAGATGCACATAGTGTATGGGGAATGGAGGGAGATGCACTTTGTGTATGGGGAACGGAGGGAGATGGACATTGTGTACGGGGAACGGAGGGAGATGCACATTGTGTATGGGGAACGGAGCGAGATGCACATTGTGTATGGGGAATGGAGGGAAATGCACGTTGTGTATGGGGAATGGAGGGAGATGCACACTGTGTACGGGGAACGGAGGGAGATGCACATTGTGTATGGGGATTGGAGGGAGATGCACATTGTGTATGGGGAACGGAGCAAGATGCACATTGTGTATGGGGAATGGAGGGAAATGCACGTTGTGTATGGGGAATGGAGGGAGATGGACATTGTGTATGGGGAACGGAGGGAGATGCAAGTTGTGTACGGGGAATGGAGTGAGATGGACATTGTGTATGGGGATTGGAGGGAGATGAACATAGTGTACGGGGAATGGAGGGAGATGCACATTGTGTATGGGGAATGGAGCGGGATGGACATTGTGTATGGGGAATGGAGTGAGATGGACATTGTTTACGCGGAATGGAGGGAGATGCACATAGTGTACGGGGAATGGAGGGAAAGCACATTGTGTATGGGGAATGGAGCGAGATGCACATTGTGTATGGGGAATGGAGGGAGATGCACATTGTGTATGGGGAATGGAAGGAGATGCACATTGTGTACGGGGATTGGAGGGAGATGCACATTGTGCACGGGGAATGGAGGGAGATGCACATTGTGCATGGGGAACTGAGGGAGATGCACATTGTGTACGGGGAATGGAGGGAGATAGACATTGTGTATGGGGAATGGAGGGAGATGCACATTGCGTACGGGGAATGGACGGAGATGCAGATTGCGTACGGGGAATGTAGGGAGATGCACATTGTGTCTGGGGAATGGAGGGAGATGCACATTGTGACGGGGAATGGAGGGAGATCCACATTGTGTACGGGGAATGGAGGGAGATGCACATTGTGTATGGGGAATGGAGGGAGATGCACATTGTGACGGGGAATGGAGGGAGATGCACATTGTGTACGGGGAATGGAGGGAGATGCACATTGTGTATGGGGAATGGAGGGAGATGCACATTGCGTACGGGGAAAGGAGGGAAATGCACATTGTGTATGGGGAACAGAGCGAGATGCACATTGTGTATGGGGAATATAGGGAGATGCACATTGTGTATGGGGAATGGAGCGGGATGCACATTGTGTATGGGGAATGGAGTGAGATGGACATTGTTTACGCGGAATGGAGGGAGATGCACATAGTGTACGGGGAATGGAGGGAAAGCACATTGTGTATGGGGAATGGAGCGAGATGCACATTGTGTATGGGGAATGGAGGGAGATGCACATTGTGTATGGGGAATGGAAGGAGATGCACATTGTGTACGGGGATTGGAGGGAGATGCACATTGTGCACGGGGAATGGAGGGAGATGCACATTGTGCATGGGGAACTGAGGGAGATGCACATTGTGTACGGGGAATGGAGGGAGATAGACATTGTGTATGGGGAATGGAGGGAGATGCACATTGTGTATGGGGAACTGAGGGAGATGCACATTGTGTACGGGTAATGGAGGGAGATAGACATTGTGTATGGGGAATGGAGGGAGATGCACATTGTGTATGGGGAACAGAGCGAGATGCACATTGTGTACGGGGAATGGAGAGAGATGCACATTGTGTACGCGGAATGGAGGGAGATGCACATTGTGTATGGGGAACTGAGGGAGATGCACATTGTGTACGTGGAATGGAGGGAGATAGACATTGTGTATGGGGAATGGAGGGAGATGCACATTGTGTATGGGGAACAGAGCTAGAACAACATTGTGTACTGGGAATGGAGAGAGATGCACATTGTGTACGCGGAATGGAGGGAGATGCACATTGTGTACGCGGAATGGAGGGAGATGCACATTTTGTATGGGGAACTGAGGGAGATGCACATTGTGTACGGGGAATGGAGGGAGATAGACATTGTGTATGGGGAACGGAGGGAGATGCACATTGTGTACGCGGAATGGAGGGAGATGCACATTGTGCACGGGGAATGGAGGGAGATGCACATTGTGTAAGGGGAACGGAGCGAGATGCACATTGGGTATGGGGAATGGAGGGATTTGCACGTTTTGTATGGGAATGGAGGGAGATGCACATAGTGTATGGGGAATGGAGGGAGATGCACTTTGTGTATGGGGAACGGAGGGAGATGGACATTGTGTACGGGGAACGGAGGGAGATGCACATTGTGTATGGGGAACGGAGCGAGATGCACATTGTGTATGGGGAATGGAGGGAAATGCACGTTGTGTATGGGGAATGGAGGGAGATGCACACTGTGTACGGGGAACGGAGGGAGATGCAAGTTGTGTACGGGGAATGGAGGGAGATGGACATTGTGTATGGGGAATGGAGAGAGATGGACATTGTGTACGCGGAATGGAGTGAGATGCACATAGTGTACGGGGAATGGAGGGAGATGCACATTGTGTATGGGGAATGGAGTGAGATGGACATTGTGTACGCGGAATGGAGGGAGATGCACATCGTGTACGGGGAATGGAGGGAGATGCACATAGTGTACGGGGAATGTAGGGAAATTCACATTGTGTATAGGGAACGGAGGGAGATATACATTGTGTATGGGGAATGGAGGGAGATGCACATTGTGTACGGTGAACGGAGGGAGATTCACATAGTGTATGGGGAATGGAGGGAGATGCACGTTGTGTACGGGGAATGGAGGGATTTGCACATTGTGTATGGGAATGGAGGGAGATGCACATTGTATCTGGGGAATGGAGGGAGATTCACATTGTCTATGGGGATTGGAGGGGGATGCACATTGTGTATGGGGAATGGAGGGAGATGCAAATTGTGTATGGGGAATGGAGTGAAATGCACATTGTGTACGGGGAATGGAGGGAGATGCACATTGTGTATGGGGATTGGAGGGCGATGCACATTGTGCATGGGGAATGGAGGGAGATGCACATAGGGTATGGGGAATGGAGGGAGATGCACATAGTGTACGGGGAATGGAGGGAGATGCACATTGTGTATGGGGAATGGAGGGAGATGCACATTGTGTATGGGGAATGGAGCAAGATGCACATTGTGTACGCGGAATGGAGGGAGATGCACATTGTGTACGGTGAAGGGAGGGAGATTCACATAGAGTATGGGGAATGGAGGGAGATGCACATTGTGTACGGGGAATGGAGGTAGATGGACATTGTGTATGGGGAATGGAAGGAGATGCACATTGTGTACGGGGAATGGAGGGAAATGCACATTGTGTATGGAGAACAGAGCGAGATGCACATTGTGTATGGGGAATGGAGGGAGATGCACATTGTCTATGGGGAATGGAGGGAGATGCACATTGGGTATAGGGAATGGAGGGATTTGCACGTTGTGTATGGGAATGGAGGGAGATGCACATAGTGTATGGGGAATGGAGGGAGATGCACTTTGTGTATGGGGAATGGAGGGAGATGGACATTGTGTACGGGGAACGGAGGGAGATGCACATTGTGTATGGGGAATGGAGCAAGATGCACATTGCGTACGGGGAATGGACGGAGATGCAGATTGCGTACGGGGAATGTAGGGAGATGCACATTGTGTCTGGGGAATGGAGGGAGATGCACATTGTGACGGGGAATGGAGGGAGATGCACATTGTGTACGGGGAATGGAGGGAGATGCACATTGTGTACGGGGAAAGGAGGGAAATGCACATTGTGTATGGGGAACAGAGCGAGATGCACATTGTGTATGGGGAATATAGGGAGATGCACATTGTGTACGGGGAATGGAGGGAAATGCACATTGTGTATGGGGAACAGAGCGAGATGCACATTGTGTATGGGGAATGGAAGGAGATGCACATAGTGTACGGGGAATGGAGGGAGATGCACATTGTGTATGGGGAATGGAGCAAGATGCACATTGTGTACGGGGAATGGAGGGAGATGCACATTGTGTACGGGGAATGGAAGGAGATGCACATTGTGTACGCGGAATGGAGGGAGATGGACATTGTGTACGGGGAACGGAGGGAGATGCACATTGTGTATGGGGAATGGAGGGAAATGCACGTTGTGTATGGGGAATGGAGGGAGATGGACATTGTGTATGGGGAACGGAGGGAGATGCACATAGTGTACGGGGAATGGAGGGAGATGCACATTGTGTATGGGGAATGGAGCGGGATGCACATTGTGTATGGGGAATGGAGTGAGATGGACATTGTTTACGCGGAATGGAGGGAGATGCACATAGTGTACGGGGAATGGAGGGAAAGCAAATTGTGTATGGGGAATGGAGCGAGATGCACATTGTGTATGGGGAATGGAGGGAGATGCACATTGTGTATGGGGAATGGAAGGAGATGCACATTGCGTACGGGGATTGGAGGGAGATGCACATTGTGCACGGGGAATGGAGGGAGATGCACATTGTGCATGGGGAACTGAGGGAGATGCACATTGTGTACGGGGAATGGAGGGAGATAGACATTGTGTATGGGGAATGGAGGGAGATGCACATTGTGTATGGGGAACTGAGGGAGATGCACATTGTGTACGGGTAATGGAGGGAGATAGACATTGTGTATGGGGAATGGAGGGAGATGCACATTGTGTATGGGGAACAGAGCGAGATGCACATTGTGTACGGGGAATGGAGAGAGATGCACATTGTGTACGCGGAATGGAGGGAGATGCACATTGTGTATGGGGAACTGAGGGAGATGCACATTGTGTACGTGGAATGGAGGGAGATAGACATTGTGTATGGGGAATGGAGGGAGATGCACATTGTGTATGGGGAACAGAGCGAGAACAACATTGTGTTCTGGGAATGGAGAGAGATGCACATTGTGTACGCGGAATGGAGGGAGATGCACATTGTGTACGCGGAATGGAGGGAGATGCACATTTTGTATGGGGAACTGAGGGAGATGCACATTGTGTACGGGGAATGGAGGGAGATAGACATTGTGTATGGGGAACGGAGGGAGATGCACATTGTGTACGCGGAATGGAGGGAGATGCACATTGTGCACGGGGAATGGAGGGAGATGCACATTGTGTATGGGGAACGGAGCGAGATGCACATTGGGTATGGGGAATGGAGGGATTTGCACGTTGTGTATGGGAATGGAGGGAGATGCACATAGTGTATGGGGAATGGAGGGAGATGCACTTTGTGTATGGGGAATGGAGGGAGATGGACATTGTGTATGGGGAATGGAGAGAGATGGACATTGTGTACGCGGAATGGAGTGAGATGCACATAGTATACGGGGAATGGAGGGAGATGCACATTGAGTATGGGGAATGGAGTGAGATGGACATTGTGTACGCGGAATGGAGGGAGATGCACATCGTGTACGGGGAATGGAGGGAGATGCACATAGTGTACGGGGAATGGAGGGAAATTCACATTGTGTATGGGGAACGGAGGGAGATAGACATTGTGTATGGGGAATGGAGGGAGATGCACATTGTGTACGGTGAACGGAGGGAGATTCACATAGTGTATGGGGAATGGAGGGAGATGCACGTTGTGTACGGGGAATGGAGGGATTTGCACATTGTGTATGGGAATGGAGGGAGATGCACATTGTATCTGGGGAATGGAGGGAGATTCACATTGTCTATGGGGATTGGAGTGGGATGCACATTGTGTATGGGGAATGGAGGGAGATGCACATTGTGTATGGGGAATGGAGTGAAATGCACATTGTGTACGGGGAATGGAGGGAGATGCACATTGTGTATGGGGATTGGAGGGCGATGCAGATTGTGTATGGGGAATGGAGGGAGATGCACATAGGGTATGGGGAATGGAGGGAGATGCACATAGTGTACGGGGAATGGAGGGAGATGCACATTGTGTATGGGGAATGGAGGGAGATGCACATTGTGTATGGGGAATGGAGCAAGATGCACATTGTGTACGCGGAATGGAGGGAGATGCACATTGTGTACGGTGAACGGAGGGAGATTCACATAGAGTATGGGGAATGGAGGGAGATGCACATTGTGTACGGGGAATGGAGGGAGATGCACATTGTGTATGGGGAATGGAGCGAGATGCACATTGTGTACGGGGAATAGAGGGAAATGCACATTGTGTATGGAGAACAGAGCGAGATGCACATTGTGTATGGGGAATGGAGGGAGATGCACATTGTCTATGGGGAATGGAGGGAGATGCACATTGGGTATGGGGAATGGAGGGATTTGCACGTTGTGTATTGGAATGGAGGGAGATGCACATAGTGTATGGGGAATGGAGGGAGATGCACTTTGTGTATGGGGAATAGAGGGAGATGGACATTGTGTACGGGGAACGGAGGGAGATGCACATTGTGTATGGGGATTGGAGGGAGATGCACATTGTGTATTGGGAACGGAGCGAGATGCACATTGTGTATGGGGAATGGAGGGAAATGCACGTTGTGTACGGGAATGGAGGGAGATGGACATTGTGTATGGGGAACGGAGGGAGATGCAAGTTGTGTACGGGGAATGGAGGGAGATGGACATTGTGTATGGGGATTGGAGGGAGATGCACATAGTGTACGGGGAATGGAGGGAGATGCACATTGTGTATGGGGAATGGAGGGGGATGCACATTGTGTACGGGGAATGTAGTGAGATGGACATTTTGTACGGGGAATGGAGGGAGATGCACATAGTGTACTGGGAATGGAGGGAAAGCACATTGTGTATGGGGAATGGAGCGAGATGCACATTGTGTATGGGGAATGGAGGGAGATGCACATTGTGTATGGGGAATGGAAGGAGATGCACATTGTGTACGGGGATTGGAGGGAGATGAACATTGTGTACGGGGAATGGAGGGAGATGCACATTGTGTACGCGGAATGGAGGGAGATGCACATTGTGTATGGGGAACTGAGGGAGATGTACATTGTGTACGGGGAATGGAGGGAGATAGACATTGTGTATGGGGAATGGAGGGAGATGCACATTGTGTATGGGGAACAGAGCGAGATGCACATTGTGTACGGGGAATGGAGAGAGATGCACATTGTGTACGCGGAATGGAGGGAGATGCACATTGTGTACGCGGAATGGAGGGAGATGCACATTGTGTATGGGGAACTGAGGGAGATGCACATTGTGTACGGGGAATGGAGGGAGATAGACATTGTGTATGGGGAACGGAGGGAGATGCACATTGTGTAGGCGGAATGGAGGGAGATGCACATTGTGCACGGGGAACGGAGGGAGATGCACATTGTGTATGGGGAACGGAGCGAGATGCACATTGGGTATGGGGAATGTAGGGATTTGCACGTTGTGTATGGGAATGGAGGGAGATGCACATAGTGTATGGGGAATGGAGGGAGATGCACTTTGTGTATGGGGAACGGAGGGAGATGGACATTGTGTACGGGGAACGGAGGGAGATGCACATTGTGTATGGGGAACGGAGCGAGATGCACATTGTGTATGGGGAATGGAGGGAAATGCACGTTGTGTATGGGGAATGCAGGGAGATGCACACTGTGTACGGGGAATGGAGGGAGATGGACATTGTGTATGGGGAATGGAGGGAGATGGACATTGTGTATGGGGAATGGAGAGAGATGGACATTGTGTACGCGGAATGGAGTGAGATGCACATAGTGTACGGGGAATGGAGGGAGATGCACATTGTGTATGGGGAATGGAGTGAGATGGAGATTGTGTACGCGGAATGGAGGGAGATGCACATAGTGCACGGAGAATGGAGGGAGATGCACATAGTGTACGGGGAATGGAGGGAAATGCACATTGTGTATGGGGAATTAGGGAGATAGACATTGTGTATGGGGAATGGAGGGAGATGCACATTGTGTACGGTGAACGGAGGGAGATTCACATGGTGTATGGGGAATGGAGGGAGATGCACGTTGTGTACGGGGAATGGAGGGATTTGCACATTGTGTATGGGAATGGAGGGAGATGCACATTGTGACTGGGGAATGGAGGGAGATTCACATTGTCTATGGGGATTGGAAGGAGATGCACATTGTGTATGGGGAATGGAGGGAGATGCACATTGTGTATGGGGAATGGAGTGAAATGCACATTGTGTACGGGGAATGGAGGGAGATGCACATTGTGTATGGTAATTGGAGGGCGATGCACATTGTGTATGGGGATTGGAGGGAGATGGACATTGTGTATTGGGAACGGAGGGAGATGCACATTGTGTACGGGGATTGGAGGGAGATGGACATTGTGTACGGGGATTGGAGGGAGATGGACATTGTGTATGGGGATTGGAGGGAGATGCACATTGTGTACGGGGAATGGATGGAGATGCACATTATTTATGGGTAATGGAGAGAGATGCACATTGTGTACGGGGAATGGAGGGAGATGCACATTGTGTACGGGGAATGGATGGAGATGCACATTGTGTATGGGGATTGGAGGGAGATGCACGTTGTGTATGGGGAATGGAGGGAGATGCACATTGTGTATGGGGAACTGAGGGAGATGCACAATGTGTATGGGGAACGGAGGGAGATGCACATTGTGTACCGGGAATGGAGGGAGATGGACATTGTGTACGGGGAATGGAGGGAGATGCACAGTGTGTATGGGGAATGGAGTGAGATGGACATTGTGTACGCGGAATGGAGGGAGATGCACATAGTGTATGGGTAATGGAGCAAGATGCACATTGTGTATGGGGAATGGAGGGAGATGCACATTGTGTATGGGTAATGGAGCAAGATGCACATTGTGTATGGGGAATGGAGGGAGATGCACATTGTGTACGGGGAATGGAGTGAGATGCACATTGTGTATGTGGAATGTAGGAAGATGCACATTGTGTATGGGGAATGGGGGGAGATGCACATAGTGCACGGGGAATGGAGTGAGATGCACATTGTGTATGGGGAATGGAGCAAGACGCACATTGTGTATGGGGAATGGAAGGAGATGCACATTGTGTATGGGGAATGGAGGGAGATGCACATTCTGAATGGGGAATGGTGTGAAATGCACATTGTGTACGGGGAATGGAGTGAAATGCACATTGTGTACGGGGAATGGAGGGAGATGCACATTGCGTACGGGGTATGGAGGGAGACGCACATAGTGTACGGGGAATGGAGCGAGATGCACATTGTGTATGGGGAATGGAGCAAGATGCACATTGTGTATGGGGAATGGAGGGAGATGCACATTGCGTACGGGGAATGGATGGAGATGCACATTGTGTCTGGGGATTGGAGGGAGATGCACATTGCGTACGGGGAATGGACGGAGATGCAGATTGCGTACGGGGAATGGAGGGAGATGCACATTGTGTCTGGGGCATGGAGGGAGATGCACATTGCGTACGGGGAATGGAGGGAGATGCACATTGTGTATGGGGAATGGAGCAAGATGCACATTGTGTATGGGGAATGGAGGGAGATGCACATTGCGTACGGGGAATGGATGGAGATGCACATTGTGTCTGGGGATTGGAGGGAGATGCACATTGCGTACGGGGAATGGACGGAGATGCAGATTGCGTACGGGGAATGGAGGGAGATGCACATTGTGTCTGGGGAATGGAGGGAGATGCACATTGCGTACGGGGAATGGAGGGAGATGCACATTGTGTACGGGGAATGGAGAGAAATTGTCATTGTGTACGCAGAATGGAGGGAGATGCACATAGTGTATGGGGAATGGAGGGAGATGCACATAGGGTATGGGGAATGGATGGAGATTCACATAGTGTACGGGGAATGGAGGGAGATGCACATTGTGTACGGGGAATGGAGGGAGATGCACATTGTGTACGGGGAATGGAGGGAGATGCACATTGTGTCTGGGGAATGGAGCGAGATGCACATTGCGTACGGGGATTGGAGGGAGATACACATTGTGTATGGGGATTGGAGGGAGATGCACATTGTGTACGGGGATTGGAGGGAGATGCACATTGTGTATGGGGAATGGAGAGAGATGGACATTGTGTACGCAGAATGGAGGGAGATGCACATAGTGTATGGGGAATGGAGGGAGATGCACATAGGGTATGGGGAATGGATGGAGATGCACATAGTGTACGGGGTATGGAGGGAGATGCACATTGTGTATGGGAAATGGACGGAGACGCACATAGTGTACGGGGAATGGAGGGAGATGCACATTGTGTATGCGGAATGGAGGGAGATGCACATTGTGTACGGTGAACGGAGGGAGATTCACATAGTGTATGGGGAATGGAGGGAGATGCACATTGTGTACGGGGAATGGAGGGAGATGCACATTGTGTATGTGGAATGGAGGGTGATGCACATTGTTTACGGGGAATGGAGGGAGATGCACATTGTTGTATGGGGAACAGAGCGAGATGCACATTGTGTATGGGGAATGGAGGGAGATGGACATTGTGTATGGGGAATGGAGCAAGATGCACATTGTGTTTGGGGAATGGAGGGAGATGCACATTGTGTACGGGGAATGGAGGGAGATAGACATTGTGTATGGGGAACGGAGGGAGATGCACATTGTGTACGCGGAATGGAGGGAGATGCACATTGTGTACGCGGAATGGAGGGAGATGCACATTTTGTATGGGGAACTGAGGGAGATGCACATTGTGTACGGGGAATGGAGGGAGATAGACATTGTGTATGGGGAACGGAGGGAGATGCACATTGTGTACGCGGAATGGAGGGAGATGCACATTGTGCACGGGGAATGGAGGGAGATGCACATTGTGTATGGGGAACGGAGCGAGATGCACATTGGGTATGGGGAATGGAGGGATTTGCACGTTGTGTATGGGAATGGAGGGAGATGCACATAGTGTATGGGGAATGGAGGGAGATGCACTTTGTGTATGGGGAACGGAGGGAGATGGACATTGTGTACGGGGAACGGAGGGAGATGCACATTGTGTATGGGGAACGGAGCGAGATGCACATTGTGTATGGGGAATGGAGGGAAATGCACGTTGTGTATGGGGAATGGAGGGAGATGCACACTGTGTACGGGGAACGGAGGGAGATGCAAGTTGTGTACGGGGAATGGAGGGAGATGGACATTGTGTATGGGGAATGGAGAGAGATGGACATTGTGTACGCGGAATGGAGTGAGATGCACATAGTGTACGGGGAATGGAGGGAGATGCACATTGTGTATGGGGAATGGAGTGAGATGGACATTGTGTACGCGGAATGGAGGGAGATGCACATCGTGTACGGGGAATGGAGGGAGATGCACATAGTGTACGGGGAATGGAGGGAAATTCACATTGTGTATGGGGAACGGAGGGAGATAGACATTGTGTATGGGGAATGGAGGGAGATGCACATTGTGTACGGTGAACGGAGGGAGATTCACATAGTGTATGGGGAATGGAGGGAGATGCACGTTGTGTACGGGGAATGGAGGGATTTGCACATTGTGTATGGGAATGGAGGGAGATGCACATTGTATCTGGGGAATGGAGGGAGATTCACATTGTCTATGGGGATTGGAGTGGGATGCACATTGTGTATGGGGAATGGAGGGAGATGCACATTGTGTATGGGGAATGGAGTGAAATGCACATTGTGTACGGGGAATGGAGGGAGATGCACATTGTGTATGGGGATTGGAGGGCGATGCACATTGTGTATGGGGAATGGAGGGAGATGCGCATAGGGTATGGGGAATGGAGGGAGATGCACATAGTGTACGGGGAATGGAGGGAGATGCACATTGTGTATGGTGAATGGAGGGAGATGCACATTGTGTATGGGGAATGGAGCAAGATGCACATTGTGTACGCGGAATGGAGGGAGATGCACATTGCGTACGGTGAACGGAGGGAGATTCACATAGAGTATGGGGAATGGAGGGAGATGCACATTGTGTACGGGGAATGGAGGGAGATGCTCATTGTGTATGGGGAATGGAGCGAGATGCACATTGTGTACGGGGAATGGAGGGAAATGCACATTGTCTATGGGGAATGGAGGGAGATGCACATTGGGTATGGGGAATGGAGGGATTTGCACGTTGTGTATGGGAATGGAGGAAGATGCACATAGTGTATGGGGAATGGAGGGAGATGCACTTTGTGTATGGGGAATAGAGGGAGATGGACATTGTGTACGGGGAACGGAGGGAGATGCACATTGTGTATGGGGATTGTAGGGAGATGCACATTGTGTATTGGGAACGGAGCGAGATGCACATTGTGTATGGGGAATGGAGGGAAATGCACGTTGTGTACGGGAATGGAGGGAGATGGACATTGTGTATGGGGAACGGAGGGAGATGCAAGTTGTGTACGGGGAATGGAGGGAGATGGACATTGTGTATGGGGATTGGAGGGAGATGCATATAGTGTACGGGGAATGGAGGGAGATGCACATTGTGTATGGGGAATGGAGGGGGATGCACATTGTGTACGGGGAATGTAGTGAGATGGACATTTTGTACGGGGAATGGAGGGAGATGCACATAGTGTACTGGGAATGGAGGGAAAGCACATTGTGTATGGGGAATGGAGCGAGATGCACATTGTGTATGGGGAATGGAGGGAGATGCACATTGTGTATGGGGAATGGAAGGAGATGCACATTGTGTACGGGGATTGGAGGGAGATGAACATTGTGTACGGGGAATGGAGGGAGATGCACATTGTGTACGCGGAATGGAGGGAGATGCACATTGTGTATGGGGAACTGAGGGAGATGTACATTGTGTACGGGGAATGGAGGGAGATAGACATTGTGTATGGGGAATGGAGGGAGATGCACATTGTGTATGGGGAACAGAGCGAGATGCACATTGTGTACGGGGAATGGAGAGAGATGCACATTGTGTACGCGGAATGGAGGGAGATGCACATTGTGTACGCGGAATGGAGGGAGATGCACATTGTGTATGGGGAACTGAGGGAGATGCACATTGTGTACGGGGAATGGAGGGAGATAGACATTGTGTATGGGGAACGGAGGGAGATGCACATTGTGTACGCGGAATGGAGGGAGATGCACATTGTGCACGGGGAACGGAGGGAGATGCACATTGTGTATGGGGAACGGAGCGAGATGCACATTGGGTATGGGGAATGTAGGGATTTGCACGTTGTGTATGGGAATGGAGGGAGATGCACATAGTGTATGGGGAATGGAGGGAGATGCACTTTGTGTATGGGGAACGGAGGGAGATGGACATTGTGTACGGGGAACGGAGGGAGATGCACATTGTGTATGGGGAACGGAGCGAGATGCACATTGTGTATGGGGAATGGAGGGAAATGCACGTTGTGTATGGGGAATGCAGGGAGATGCACACTGTGTACGGGGAACGGAGAGAGATGGACATTGTGTACGCGGAATGGAGTGAGATGCACATAGTGTACGGGGAATGGAGGGAGATGCACATTGTGTATGGGGAATGGAGTGAGATGGACATTGTGTACGCGGAACGGAGGGAGATGCACATAGTGTACGGGGAATGGAGGGAGATGCACATAGTGTACGGGGAATGGAGGGAAATGCACATTGTGTATGGGGAATGGAGGGAGATGGACATTGTGTACGGGTAACGGAGGGAGATGCACATTGTGTATGGGGAATGGAGCGAGATGCACATTGTGTACGCGGAATGGAGGGAGATGGACATTGTGTATGGGGAATGGAGGGAGATGGACATTGTGTATGGGGAATGGAGAGAGATGGACATTGTGTACGCGGAATGGAGTGAGATGCACATAGTGTACGGGGAATGGAGGGAGATGCACATTGTGTATGGGGAATGGAGTGAGATGGAGATTGTGTACGCGGAATGGAGGGAGATGCACATAGTGCACGGAGAATGGAGGGAGATGCACATTGTGTATGGGGATTTAGGGAGATAGACATTGTGTATGGGGAATGGAGGGAGATGCACATTGTGTACGGTGAACGGAGGGAGATTCACATAGTGTATGGGGAATGGAGGGAGATGCACGTTGTGTACGGGGAATGGAGGGATTTGCACATTGTGTATGGGAATGGAGGGAGATGCACATTGTGACTGGGGAATGGAGGGAGATTCACATTGTCTATGGGGATTGGAAGGAGATGCACATTGTGTATGGGGAATGGAGGGAGATGCACATTGTGTATGGGGAATGGAGTGAAATGCACATTGTGTACGGGGAATGGAGGGAGATGCACATTGTGTATGGTAATTGGAGGGCGATGCACATTGTGTATGGGGATTGGAGGGAGATGGACATTGTGTATTGGGAACGGAGGGAGATGCAAATTGTGTACGGGGATTGGAGGGAGATGGACATTGTGTACGGGGATTGGAGGGAGATGGACTTTGTGTATGGGGATTGGAGGGAGATGCACATTGTGTACGGGGAATGGATGGAGATGCACATTATTTATGGGGAATGGAGAGAGATGCACAGTGTGTACGGGGAATGGAGGGAGATGCACATTGTGTACGGGGAATGGATGGAGATGCACATTGTGTATGGGGATTGGAGGGAGATGCACGTTGTGTATGGGGAATGGAGGGAGATGCACATTGTGTATGGGGAACTGAGGGAGATGCACAATGTGTATGGGGAACGGAGGGAGATGCACATTGAGTACGGGGAATGGAGGGAGATGGACATTGTGTACGCGGAATGGAGGGAGATGCACATAGTGTATGGGGAATGGAAGGAGATGCATATAGTGTACGGGGAACGGAGGGAGATGCACATAGTGTACGGGGAATGGAGGGAGATGCACATTGTGTATGTGGAATGTAGGAAGATGCACATTGTGTATGGGGATTGGGGGGAGATGCACATAGTGCACGGGGAATGGAGTGAGATGCACATTGTGTATGGGGAA
This sequence comes from Hypanus sabinus, assembly GCF_030144855.1. Taxonomy (NCBI): domain Eukaryota; kingdom Metazoa; phylum Chordata; class Chondrichthyes; order Myliobatiformes; family Dasyatidae; genus Hypanus; species Hypanus sabinus. The sequence continues at coordinate 141,309 of NW_026781616.1, read as the reverse complement.
TGGAGCAAGATGCACATTGTGTATGGGGAATGGAAGGAGATGCACATTGTGTATGGGGAATGGAGGGAGATGCACATTCTGAATGGGGAATGGTGTGAAATGCACATTGTGTACGGGGAATGGAGTGAAATGCACATTGTGTACGGGGAATGGAGGGAGATGCACATTGCGTACGGGGTATGGAGGGAGACGCACATAGTGTACGTGGAATGGAGGGAGATGCACATTGTGTATGGGGAATGGAGCAAGATGCACATTGTGTATGGGGAATGGAGGGAGATGCACATTGCGTACGGGGAATGGATGGAGATGCACATTGTGTCTGGGGATTGGAGGGAGATGCACATTGCGTACGGGGAATGGACGGAGATGCAGATTGCGTACGGGGAATGCAGGGAGATGCACATTGTGTCTGGGGCATGGAGGGAGATGCACATTGCGTACGGGGAATGGAGGGAGATGCACATTGTGTATGGGGAATGGAGCAAGATGCACATTGTGTATGGGGAATGGAGGGAGATGCACATTGCGTACGGGGAATGGATGGAGATGCACATTGTGTCTGGGGATTGGAGGGAGATGCACATTGCGTACGGGGAATGGACGGAGATGCAGATTGCGTACGGGGAATGGAGGGAGATGCACATTGTGTCTGGGGAATGGAGGGAGATGCACATTGCGTACGGGGAATGGAGGGAGATGCACATTGTGTACGGGGAATGGAGGGAGATGCACATTGCGTACGGGGATTGGAGGGAGATGCACATTGTGTATGGGAATTGGAGGGAGATGCACATTGTGTACGGGGATTGGAGGGAGATGCACATTGTGTATGGGGAATGGAGAGAAATGGACATTGTGTACGCAGAATGGAGGGAGAGGCACATAGTGTATGGGGAATGGAGGGAGATGCACATAGGGTATGGGGAATGGATGGAGATTCACATAGTGTACGGGGAATGGAGGGAGATACACATTGTGTACGGTGAATGGAGGGAGATGCACATTGTGTACGGGGAATGGAGGGAGATGCACATTGTGTCTGGGGAATGGAGGGAGATGCACATTGCGTACGGGGATTGGAGGGAGATGCACATTGTGTATGGGGATTGGAGGGAGATGCAAATTGTGTACGGGGATTGGAGGGAGATGCACATTGTGTATGGGGAATGGAGAGAGATGGACATTGTGTACGCAGAATGGAGGGAGATGCACATAGTGTATGGGGAATGGAGGGAGATGCACATAGGGTATGGGGAATGGATGGAGATGCACATAGTGTACGGGGAATGGAGGGAGATGCACATTGTGTATGGGAAATGGAGGGAGACGGACATAGTGTACGGGGAATGGAGGGAGATGCACATTGTGTATGCGGAATGGAGGGAGATGCACATTGTGTACGGTGAACGGAGGGAGATTCACATAGTGCATGGGGAATGGAGGGAGATGCACATTGTGTACGGGGAATGGAGGGAGATGCACATTGTGTATGTGGAATGGAGGGTGATGCACATTGTGTATGGGGAATGGAGGGAGATGGACATTGTGTATGGGGAATGGAGCAAGATGCACATTGTGTTTGGGGAATGGAGGGAGATGCACATTGTGTATGGGGAATGGAAGGAGATGCACATTGTTTACGCGGAATGGAGGGAGATGCACATTGTGTACGGTGAATGGAGGGAGATTCACATAGTCTATGGGGAATGGAGGGAGATGGACATTGGGTATGGGGAATGGAGGGATTTGCACGTTGTGTATGGGAATGGAGCAAGATGCACATTGTGTATGGGGAATGGAGGGATATGCACATTGTGTACGGGGAATGGAAGGAGATGCTCATTGTGTACGCGGAATGGAGGGAGATGGACATTGTGTACGGGGAACGGAGGGAGATGCACATTGTGTATGGGGATTGGAGGGAGATGCACATTATGTATGGGGAACGGAGCAAGATGCACATTGTGTATGGGGAATGGAGGGAGATGCAAGTTGTGTACGGGGAATGGAGGGAAATGGACATTGTGTATGGGGATTGGAGGGAGATGCACATAGTGTACGGGGAATTGAGGGAGATGCACATTGTGTATGGGGAATGGAGTGAGATGGACATTGTTTACGCGGAATGGAGGGAGATGCACATAGTGTACGGGGAATGGAGGGGAAGCACATTGTGTATGGGGAATGGAGCGAGATGCACATTGTGTATGGGGAATGGAGGGAGATGCACATTGTGTATGGGGAATGGAAGGAGATGCACATTGTGTACGGGGATTGGAGGGAGATGCACATTGTGCACGGGGAATGGAGGGAGATGCACATTGTGCATGGGGAACTGAGGGAGATGCACATTGTGTACGGGGAATGGAGGGAGATAGACATTGTGTATGGGGAATGGAGGGAGATGCACATTGTGTATGGGGAACTGAGGGAGATGCACATTGTGTAAGGGTAATGGAGGGAGATAGACATTGTGTATGGGGAATGGAAGGAGATGCACATTGTGTATGGGGAACAGAGCGAGATGCACATTGTGTACGGGGAATGGAGAGAGATGCACATTGTGTACGCGGAATGGAGGGAGATAGACATTGTGTATGGGGAATGGAGGGAGATGCACATTGTGTATGGGGAACAGAGCGAGAACAACATTGTGTACTGGGAATGGAGAGAGATGCACATTGTGTACGCGGAATGGAGGGAGATGCACATTGTGTACGCGGAATGGAGGGAGATGCACATTTTGTATGGGGAACTGAGGGAGATGCACATTGTGTACGTGGAATGGAGGGAGATAGACATTGTGTATGGGGAATGGAGGGAGATGCACATTGTGTATGGGGAACAGAGCGAGAACAACATTGTGTACTGGGAATGGAGAGAGATGCACATTGTGTACGCGGAATGGAGGGAGATGCACATTGTGTACGCGGAATGGAGGGAGATGCACATTTTGTATGGGGAACTGAGGGAGATGCACATTGTGTACGGGGAATGGAGGGAGATAGACATTGTGTATGGGGAACGGAGGGAGATGCACATTGTGTACGCGGAATGGAGGGAGATGCACATTGTGCACGGGGAATGGAGGGAGATGCACATTGTGTATGGGGAACGGAGCGAGATGCACATTGGGTATGGGGAATGGAGGGATTTGCACGTTTTGTATGGGAATGGAGGGAGATGCACATAGTGTATGGGGAATGGAGGGAGATGCACTTTGTGTATGGGGAACGGAGGGAGATGGACATTGTGTACGGGGAACGGAGGGAGATGCACATTGTGTATGGGGAACGGAGCGAGATGCACATTGTGTATGGGGAATGGAGGGAAATGCACGTTGTGTATGGGGAATGGAGGGAGATGCACACTGTGTACGGGGACCGGAGGGAGATGCAAGTTGTGTACGGGGAATGGAGGGAGATGAACATTGTGTATGGGGAATGGAGAGAGATGGACATTGTGTAAGCGGAATGGAGTGAGATGCACATAGTGTACGGGGAATGGAGGGAGATGCACATTGTGTATGGGGAATGGAGTGAGATGGACATTGTGTACGCGGAATGGAGGGAGATGCACATCGTGTACGGGGAATGGAGGGAGATGCACATAGTGTACGGGGAATGTAGGGAAATTCACATTGTGTATGGGGAACGGAGGGTGATAGACATTGTGTATGGGGAATGGAGGGAGATGCACATTGTGTACGGTGAACGGAGGGAGATTCACATAGTGTATGGGGAATGGAGGGAGATGCACGTTGTGTACGGGGAATGGAGGGATTTGCACATTGTGTATGGGAATGGAGGGAGATGCACATTGTATCTGGGGAATGGAGGGAGATTCACATTGTCTATGGGGATTGGAGAGAGATGGACATTGTGTACGCAGAATGGAGGGAGATGCACATAGTGTATGGGGAATGGAGGGAGATGCACATAGGGTATGGGGAATGGATGGAGATGCACATAGTGTACGGGGAATGGAGGGAGATGCACATTGTGTATGGGAAATGGAGGGAGACGGACATAGTGTACGGGGAATGGAGGGAGATGCACATTGTGTATGCGGAATGGAGGGAGATGCACATTGTGTACGGTGAACGGAGGGAGATTCACATAGTGCATGGGGAATGGAGGGAGATGCACATTGTGTACGGGGAATGGAGGGAGATGCACATTGTGTATGTGGAATGGAGGGTGATGCACATTGTGTATGGGGAATGGAGGGAGATGGACATTGTGTATGGGGAATGGAGCAAGATGCACATTGTGTTTGGGGAATGGAGGGAGATGCACATTGTGTATGGGGAATGGAAGGAGATGCACATTGTTTACGCGGAATGGAGGGAGATGCACATTGTGTACGGTGAATGGAGGGAGATTCACATAGTCTATGGGGAATGGAGGGAGATGGACATTGGGTATGGGGAATGGAGGGATTTGCACGTTGTGTATGGGAATGGAGCAAGATGCACATTGTGTATGGGGAATGGAGGGATATGCACATTGTGTACGGGGAATGGAAGGAGATGCTCATTGTGTACGCGGAATGGAGGGAGATGGACATTGTGTACGGGGAACGGAGGGAGATGCACATTGTGTATGGGGATTGGAGGGAGATGCACATTATGTATGGGGAACGGAGCAAGATGCACATTGTGTATGGGGAATGGAGGGAGATGCAAGTTGTGTACGGGGAATGGAGGGAAATGGACATTGTGTATGGGGATTGGAGGGAGATGCACATAGTGTACGGGGAATTGAGGGAGATGCACATTGTGTATGGGGAATGGAGTGAGATGGACATTGTTTACGCGGAATGGAGGGAGATGCACATAGTGTACGGGGAATGGAGGGAAAGCACATTGTGTATGGGGAATGGAGCGAGATGCACATTGTGTATGGGGAATGGAGGGAGATGCACATTGTGTATGGGGAATGGAAGGAGATGCACATTGTGTACGGGGATTGGAGGGAGATGCACATTGTGCACGGGGAATGGAGGGAGATGCACATTGTGCATGGGGAACTGAGGGAGATGCACATTGTGTACGGGGAATGGAGGGAGATAGACATTGTGTATGGGGAATGGAGGGAGATGCACATTGTGTATGGGGAACTGAGGGAGATGCACATTGTGTAAGGGTAATGGAGGGAGATAGACATTGTGTATGGGGAATGGAAGGAGATGCACATTGTGTATGGGGAACAGAGCGAGATGCACATTGTGTACGGGGAATGGAGAGAGATGCACATTGTGTACGCGGAATGGAGGGAGATAGACATTGTGTATGGGGAATGGAGGGAGATGCACATTGTGTATGGGGAACAGAGCGAGAACAACATTGTGTACTGGGAATGGAGAGAGATGCACATTGTGTACGCGGAATGGAGGGAGATGCACATTGTGTACGCGGAATGGAGGGAGATGCACATTTTGTATGGGGAACTGAGGGAGATGCACATTGTGTACGTGGAATGGAGGGAGATAGACATTGTGTATGGGGAATGGAGGGAGATGCACATTGTGTATGGGGAACAGAGCGAGAACAACATTGTGTACTGGGAATGGAGAGAGATGCACATTGTGTACGCGGAATGGAGGGAGATGCACATTGTGTACGCGGAATGGAGGGAGATGCACATTTTGTATGGGGAACTGAGGGAGATGCACATTGTGTACGGGGAATGGAGGGAGATAGACATTGTGTATGGGGAACGGAGGGAGATGCACATTGTGTACGCGGAATGGAGGGAGATGCACATTGTGCACGGGGAATGGAGGGAGATGCACATTGTGTATGGGGAACGGAGCGAGATGCACATTGGGTATGGGGAATGGAGGGATTTGCACGTTTTGTATGGGAATGGAGGGAGATGCACATAGTGTATGGGGAATGGAGGGAGATGCACTTTGTGTATGGGGAACGGAGGGAGATGGACATTGTGTACGGGGAACGGAGGGAGATGCACATTGTGTATGGGGAACGGAGCGAGATGCACATTGTGTATGGGGAATGGAGGGAAATGCACGTTGTGTATGGGGAATGGAGGGAGATGCACACTGTGTACGGGGACCGGAGGGAGATGCAAGTTGTGTACGGGGAATGGAGGGAGATGAACATTGTGTATGGGGAATGGAGAGAGATGGACATTGTGTAAGCGGAATGGAGTGAGATGCACATAGTGTACGGGGAATGGAGGGAGATGCACATTGTGTATGGGGAATGGAGTGAGATGGACATTGTGTACGCGGAATGGAGGGAGATGCACATCGTGTACGGGGAATGGAGGGAGATGCACATAGTGTACGGGGAATGTAGGGAAATTCACATTGTGTATGGGGAACGGAGGGTGATAGACATTGTGTATGGGGAATGGAGGGAGATGCACATTGTGTACGGTGAACGGAGGGAGATTCACATAGTGTATGGGGAATGGAGGGAGATGCACGTTGTGTACGGGGAATGGAGGGATTTGCACATTGTGTATGGGAATGGAGGGAGATGCACATTGTATCTGGGGAATGGAGGGAGATTCACATTGTCTATGGGGATTGGAGGGGGATGCACATTGTGTATGGGGAATGGAGGGAGATGCACATTGTGTATGGGGAATGGAGTGAAATGCACATTGTGTACGGGGAATGGAGGGAGATGCACATTGTGTATGGGGATTGGAGGGCGATGCACATTGTGTATGGGGAATGGAGGGAGATGCACACAGGGTATGGGGAATGGAGGGAGATGCACATAGTGTACGGGGAATGGAGGGAGATGCACATTGTGTATGGGGAATGGAGGGAGATGCACATTGTGTATGGGGAATGGAGCAAGATGCACATTGTGTATGGGGAATGGAGGGAAATGCACGTTGTGTATGGGGAATGGAGGGAGATGGACATTGTGTATGGGGAACGGAGGGAGATGCAAGTTGTGTACGGGGAATGGAGGGAGATGGACATTGTGTATGGGGATTGGAGGGAGATGCACATAGTCTACGGGGAATGGAGGGAGATGCACATTGTGTATGGGGATTGGAGCGGGATGCACATTGTGTATGGGGAATGGAGTGAGATGGACATTGTTTACGCGGAATGGAGGGAGATGGACATAGTGTACGGGGAATGGAGGGAAAGCACATTGTGTATGGGGAATGGAGCGAGATGCACATTGTGTACGGGGATTGGAGGGAGATGCACATTGTGCACGGGGAATGGAGGGAGATGCACATTGTGCATGGGGAACTGAGGGAGATGCACATTGTGTACGGGTAATGGAGGGAGATAGACATTGTGTATGGGGAATGGAGGGAGATGCACATTGTGTATGGGGAACAGAGCGAGATGCACATTGTGTACGGGGAATGGAGAGAGATGCACATTGTGTACGCGAAATGGAGGGAGATGCACATTGTGTATGGGGAACTGAGGGAGATGCACATTGTGTACGTGGAATGGAGGGAGATAGACATTGTGTATGGGGAATGGAGGGAGATGCACATTGTGTATGGGGAACAGAGCGAGAACAACATTGTGTACTGGGAATGGAGAGAGATGCACATTGTGTACGCGGAATGGAGGGAGATGCACATTGTGTACGCGGAATGGAGGGAGATGCACATTTTGTATGGGGAACTGAGGGAGATGCACATTGTGTACGGGGAATGGAGGGAGATAGACATTGAGTATGGGGAACGGAGGGAGATGCACATTGTGTACGCGGAATGGAGGGAGATGCACATTGTGCACGGGGAATGGAGGGAGATGCACATTGTGTATGGGGAACGGAGCGAGATGCACATTGGGTATGGGGAATGGAGGGATTTGCACGTTGTGTATGGGAATGGAGGGAGATGCACATAGTGTATGGGGAATGGAGGGAGATGCACTTTGTGTATGGGGAACGGAGGGAGATGGACATTGTGTACGGGGAACGGAGGGAGATGCACATTGTGTATGGGGAACGGAGCGAGATGCACATTGTGTATGGGGAATGGAGGGAAATGCACGTTGTGTATGGGGAATGGAGGGAGATGCACACTGTGTACGGGGAACGGAGGGAGATGCAAGTTGTGTACGGGGAATGGAGGGAGATGGACATTGTGTATGGGGAATGGAGAGAGATGGACATTGTGTACGCGGAATGGAGTGAGATGCACATAGTGTACGGGGAATGGAGGGAGATGCACATTGTGTATGGGGAATGGAGTGAGATGGACATTGTGTACGCGGAATGGAGGGAGATGCACATCGTGTACGGGGAATGGAGGGAGATGCACATAGTGTACGGGGAATGGAGGGAAATTCACATTGTGTATGGGGAACGGAGGGAGATAGACATTGTGTATGGGGAATGGAGGGAGATGCACATTGTGTACGGTGAACGGAGGGAGATTCACATAGTGTATGGGGAATGGAGGGAGATGCACGTTGTGTACGGGGAATGGAGGGATTTGCACATTGTGTATGGGAATGGAGGGAGATGCACATTGTATCTGGGGAATGGAGGGAGATTCACATTGTCTATGGGGATTGGAGGGGGATGCACATTGTGTATGGGGAATGGAGGGAGATGCACATTGTGTATGGGGAATGGAGTGAAATGCACATTGTGTACGGGGAATGCAGGGAGATGCACATTGTGTATGGGGATTGGAGGGCGATGCACATTGTGTATGGGGAATGGAGGGAGATGCACATAGGGTATGGAGAATGGAGGGAGATGCACATAGTGTACGGGGAAATTGAGGGAGATGCACATTGTGTATGGGGAATGGAGGGAGATGCACATTGTGTATGGGGAATGGAGCAAGATGCACATTGTGTATGCGGAATGGAGGGAGATGCACATTGTGTACGGTGAACGGAGGGAGATTCACATAGAGTATGGGGAATGGAGGGAGATGCACATTGTGTACGGGGAATGTAGGGAGATGCACATTGTGTATGGGGAATGGAGCGAGATGCACATTGTGTACAGGGAATGGAGGGAAATGCACATTGTGTATGGAGAACAGAGCGAGATGCACATTGTGTATGGGGAATGGAGGGAGATGCACATTGTCTATGGGGAATGGAGGGAGATGCACATTGGGTATGGGGAATGGAGGGATTTGCACGTTGTGTATGGGAATGGAGGGAGATGCACATAGTGTATGGGGAATGGAGGGAGATGCACTTTGTGTATGGGGAATAGAGGGAGATGGACATTGTGTACGGGGAACGGAGGGAGATGCACATTGTGTATGGGGATTGGAGGGAGATGCACATTGTGTATGGGGAACGGAGCGAGATGCACATTGTGTATGGTGAATGGAGGGAAATGCACGTTGTGTACGGGAATGGAGGGAGATGGACATTGTGTATGGGGAACGGAGGGAGATGCAAGTTGTGTACGGGGAATGGAGGGAGATGGACATTGTGTATGGGGAATGGAGGGAGATGCACATAGTGTACGGGGAATGGAGGGAGATGCACATTGTGTATGGGGAATGGAGGGGGATGCACATTGTGTACGGGGAATGTAGTGAGATGGACATTTTGTACGGGGAATGGAGGGAGATGCACATAGTGTACTGGGAATGGAGGGAAAGCACATTGTGTATGGGGAATGGAGCGAGATGCACATTGTGTATGGGGAATGGAGGGAGATGCACATTGTGTATGGGGAATGGAAGGAGATGCACATTGTGTACGGGGATTGGAGGGAGATGAACATTGTGTACGGGGAATGGAGGGAGATGCACATTGTGTACGCGGAATGGAGGGAGATGCACATTGTGTATGGGGAACTGAGGGAGATGTACATTGTGTACGGGGAATGGAGGGAGATAGACATTGTGTATGGGGAATGGAGGGAGATGCACATTGTGTATGGGGAACAGAGCGAGATGCACATTGTGTACGGGGAATGGAGAGAGATGCACATTGTGTACGCGGAATGGAGGGAGATGCACATTGTGTACGCGGAATGGAGGGAGATGCACATTGTGTATGGGGAACTGAGGGAGATGCACATTGTGTACGGGGAATGGAGGGAGATAGACATTGTGTATGGGGAACGGAGGGAGATGCACATTGTGTACGCGGAATGGAGGGAGATGCACATTGTGCACGGGGAACGGAGGGAGATGCACATTGTGTATGGGGAACGGAGCGAGATGCACATTGGGTATGGGGAATGTAGGGATTTGCACGTTGTGTATGGGAATGGAGGGAGATGCACATAGTGTATGGGGAATGGAGGGAGATGCACTTTGTGTATGGGGAACGGAGGGAGATGGACATTGTGTACGGGGAACCGAGGGAGATGCACATTGTGTATGGGGAACGGAGCGAGATGCACATTGTGTATGGGGAATGGAGGGAAATGCACGTTGTGTATGGGGAACGGAGAGAGATGGACATTGTGTACGCGGAATGGAGTGAGATGCACATAGTGTATGGGGAATGGAGGGAGATGCACATTGTGTATGGGGAATGGAGTGAGATGGACATTGTGTACGCGGAATGGAGGGAGATGCACATAGTGTACGGGGAATGGAGGGAGATGCACATAGTGTACGGGGAATGGAGGGAAATGCACATTGTGTATGGGGAATGGAGGGAGATGCACTTTGTGTATGGGGAACGGAGGGAGATGGACATTGTGTACGGGTAACGGAGGGAGATGCACATTGTGTATGGGGAACGGAGCGAGATGCACATTGTGTACGCGGAATGGAGGGAGATGGACATTGTGTATGGGGAATGGAGGGAGATGGACATTGTGTATGGGGAATGGAGAGAGATGGACATTGTGTACGCGGAATGGAGTGAGATGCACATAGTGTACGGGGAATGGAGGGAGATGCACATTGTGTATGGGGAATGGAGTGAGATGGAGATTGTGTACGCGGAATGGAGGGAGATGCACATAGTGCACGGAGAATGGAGGGAGATGCACATTGTGTATGGGGAATTAGGGAGATAGACATTGTGTATGGGGAATGGAGGGAGATGCACATTGTGTACGGTGAACGGAGGGAGATTCACATAGTGTATGGGGAATGGAGGGAGATGTACGTTGTGTACGGGGAATGGAGCGAGATGCACATTGTGTACGGGGAATGGAGGGAAATGCACATTGTGTATGGAGAACAGAGCGAGATGCACATTGTGTATGGGGAATGGAGGGAGATGCACATTGTCTATGGGGAATGGAGGGAGATGCACATTGGGTATGGGGAATGGAGGGATTTGCACGTTGTGTATGGGAATGGAGGGAGATGCACATAGTGTATGGGGAATGGAGGGAGATGCACTTTGTGTATGGGGAATAGAGGGAGATGGACATTGTGTACGGGGAACGGAGGGAGATGCACATTGTGTATGGGGATTGGAGGGAGATGCACATTGTGTATGGGGAACGGAGCGAGATGCACATTGTGTATGGGGAATGGAGGGAAATGCACGTTGTGTACGGGAATGGAGGGAGATGGACATTGTGTATGGGGAACGGAGGGAGATGCAAGTTGTGTACGGGGAATGGAGGGAGATGGACATTGTGTATGGGGAATGGAGGGAGATGCACATAGTGTACGGGGAATGGAGGGAGATGCACATTGTGTATGGGGAATGGAGGGGGATGCACATTGTGTACGGGGAATGTAGTGAGATGGACATTTTGTACGGGGAATGGAGGGAGATGCACATAGTGTACTGGGAATGGAGGGAAAGCACATTGTGTATGGGGAATGGAGCGAGATGCACATTGTGTATGGGGAATGGAGGGAGATGCACATTGTGTATGGGGAATGGAAGGAGATGCACATTGTGTACGGGGATTGGAGGGAGATGAACATTGTGTACGGGGAATGGAGGGAGATGCACATTGTGTACGCGGAATGGAGGGAGATGCACATTGTGTATGGGGAACTGAGGGAGATGTACATTGTGTACGGGGAATGGAGGGAGATAGACATTGTGTATGGGGAATGGAGGGAGATGCACATTGTGTATGGGGAACAGAGCGAGATGCACATTGTGTACGGGGAATGGAGAGAGATGCACATTGTGTACGCGGAATGGAGGGAGATGCACATTGTGTACGCGGAATGGAGGGAGATGCACATTGTGTATGGGGAACTGAGGGAGATGCACATTGTGTACGGGGAATGGAGGGAGATAGACATTGTGTATGGGGAACGGAGGGAGATGCACATTGTGTACGCGGAATGGAGGGAGATGCACATTGTGCACGGGGAACGGAGGGAGATGCACATTGTGTATGGGGAACGGAGCGAGATGCACATTGGGTATGGGGAATGTAGGGATTTGCACGTTGTGTATGGGAATGGAGGGAGATGCACATAGTGTACGGGGAATGGAGCAAGATGCACATTGTGTACGGGGAACCGAGGGAGATGCACATTGTGTATGGGGAACGGAGCGAGATGCACATTGTGTATGGGGAATGGAGGGAAATGCACGTTGTGTATGGGGAACGGAGAGAGATGGACATTGTGTACGCGGAATGGAGTGAGATGCACATAGTGTATGGGGAATGGAGGGAGATGCACATTGTGTATGGGGAATGGAGTGAGATGGACATTGTGTACGCGGAATGGAGGGAGATGCACATAGTGTACGGGGAATGGAGGGAGATGCACATAGTGTACGGGGAATGGAGGGAAATGCACATTGTGTATGGGGAATGGAGGGAGATGCACTTTGTGTATGGGGAACGGAGGGAGATGGACATTGTGTACGGGTAACGGAGGGAGATGCACATTGTGTATGGGGAACGGAGCGAGATGCACATTGTGTACGCGGAATGGAGGGAGATGGACATTGTGTATGGGGAATGGAGGGAGATGGACATTGTGTATGGGGAATGGAGAGAGATGGACATTGTGTACGCGGAATGGAGTGAGATGCACATAGTGTACGGGGAATGGAGGGAGATGCACATTGTGTATGGGGAATGGAGTGAGATGGAGATTGTGTACGCGGAATGGAGGGAGATGCACATAGTGCACGGAGAATGGAGGGAGATGCACATTGTGTATGGGGAATTAGGGAGATAGACATTGTGTATGGGGAATGGAGGGAGATGCACATTGTGTACGGTGAACGGAGGGAGATTCACATAGTGTATGGGGAATGGAGGGAGATGTACGTTGTGTACGGGGAATGGAGGGATTTGCACATTGTGTATGGGAATGGAGGGAGATGCACATGGTGACTGGGGAATGGAGGGAGATTCACATTGTCTATGGGGATTGGAAGGAGATGCACATTGTGTATGGGGAATGGAGGGAGATGCACATTGTGTATGGGGAATGGAGTGAAATGCACATTGTGTACGGGGAATGGAGGGAGATGCACATTGTGTATGGTAATTGGAGGGCGATGCACATTGTGTATGGGGATTGGAGGGAGATGGACATTGTGTATTGGGAACGGAGGGAGATGCACATTGTGTACGGGGATTGGAGGGAGATGGACATTGTGTACGGGGATTGGTGGGAGATGGACATTGTGTATGGGGATTGGAGGGAGATGCACATTGTGTACGGGGAATGGATGGAGATGCACATTATTTATGGGGAATGGAGAGAGATGCACATTGTGTACGGGGAATGGAGGGAGATGCACATTGTGTACGGGGAATGGATGGAGATGCACATTGTGTATGGGGATTGGAGGGAGATGCACGTTGTGTATGGGGAATGGAGGGAGATGCACATTGTGTATGGGGAACTGAGGGAGATGCACAATGTGTATGGGGAACGGAGGGAGATGCACATTGTGTACGGGGAATGGAGGGAGATGGACATTGTGTACGGGGAATGGAGGGAGATGCACAGTGTGTATGGGGAATGGAGTGAGATGGACATTGTGTACGCGGAATGGAGGGAGATGCACATAGTGTATGGGTAATGGAGCAAGATGCACACTGTGTATGGGGATTGGAGGGAGATGCACATTGTGTATGGGTAATGGAGCAAGATGCACATTGTGTATGGGGAATGGAGGGAGATGCACATTGTGTACGGGGAATGGAGTGAGATGCACATTGTGTATGTGGAATGTAGGAAGATGCACATTGTGTATGGGGAATGGGGGGAGATGCACATAGTGCACGGGGAATGGAGTGAGATGCACATTGTGTATGGGGAATGGAGCAAGATGCACATTGTGTATGGGGAATGGAAGGAGATGCACATTGTGTATGGGGAATGGAGGGAGATGCACATTCTGAATGGGGAATGGTGTGAAATGCACATTGTGTACGGGGAATGGAGTGAAATGCACATTGTGTACGGGGAATGGAGGGAGATGCACATTGCGTACGGGGTATGGAGGGAGATGCACATTGTGTCTGGGGAATGGAGGGAGATGCACATTGCGTACGGGGAATGGAGGGAGATGCACATTGCGTACGGGGAATGGATGGAGATGCACATTGTGTCTGGGGATTGGAGGGAGATGCACATTGCGTACGGGGAATGGACGGAGATGCAGATTGCGTACGGGGAATGGAGGGAGATGCACATTGCGTCTGGGGCATGGAGGGAGATGCACATTGCGTACGGGGAATGGAGGGAGATGCACATTGTGTGTGGGGAATGGAGCAAGACGCACATTGTGTATGGGGAATGGAGGGAGATGCACATTCTGAATGGGGAATGGTGTGAAATGCACATTGTGTACGGGGAATGGAGTGAAATGCACATTGTGTACGGGGAATGGAGGGAGATGCACATTGCGTACGGGGTATGGAGGGAGATGCACATTGTGTCTGGGGATTGGAGGGAGATGCACATTGCGTACGGGGAATGGACGGAGATGCAGATTGCGTACGGGGAATGGAGGGAGATGCACATTGTGTCTGGGGAATGGAGGGAGATGCACATTGCGTACGGGGAATGGAGGGAGATGCACATTGCGTACGGGGAATGGATGGAGATGCACATTGTGTCTGGGGATTGGAGGGAGATGCACATTGCGTACGGGGAATGGACGGAGATGCAGATTGCGTACGGGGAATGGAGGGAGATGCACATTGCGTCTGGGGCATGGAGGGAGATGCACATTGCGTACGGGGAATGGAGGGAGATGCACATTGTGTGTGGGGAATGGAGCAAGACGCACATTGTGTATGGGGAATGGAGGGAGATGCACATTCTGAATGGGGAATGGTGTGAAATGCACATTGTGTACGGGGAATGGAGTGAAATGCACATTGTGTACGGGGAATGGAGGGAGATGCACATTGCGTACGGGGTATGGAGGGAGATGCACATAGTGTACGGGGAATGGAGGGAGATGCACATTGTGTATGGGGAATGGAGCAAGATGCACATTGTGTATGGGGAATGGAGGGAGATGCACATTGCGTACGGGGAATGGATGGAGATGCACATTGTGTCTGGGGATTGGAGGGAGATGCACATTGCGTACGGGGAATGGACGGAGATGCAGATTGCGTACGGGGAATGGAGGGAGATGCACATTGCGTCTGGGGCATGGAGGGAGATGCACATTGCGTACGGGGAATGGAGGGAGATGCACATTGTGTGTGGGGAATGGAGCAAGACGCACATTGTGTATGGGGAATGGAGGGAGATGCACATTGCGTACGGGGAATGGAGGGAGATGCACATTGTGTCTGGGGATTGGAGGGAGATGCACATTGCGTACGGGGAATGGACGGAGATGCAGATTGCGTACGGGGAATGGAGGGAGATGCACATTGTGTCTGGGGAATGGAGGGAGATGCACATTGCGTACGGGGAATGGAGGGAGATGCACATTGTGTACGGGGAATGGAGGGAGATGCACATTGTGTCTGGGGAATGGAGGGAGATGCACATTGCGTACGGGGATTGGAGGGAGATGCACATTGTGTATGGGGATTGGAGGGAGATGCTCATTGTGTACGGGGATTGTAGGGAGATGCACATTGTGTGTGGGGAATGGAGAGAAATGGACATTGTGTACGCAGAATGGAGGGAGATGCACATAGTGTATGGGGAATGGAGGGAGATGCACATAGGGTATGGGGACTGGATGGAGATGCACATAGTGCACGGGGAATGGAGGGAGATGCACATTGTGTACGGGGAATGGAGGGAGATGCACATTGTGTACGGGGAATGGAGGGAGATGCACATTGTGTCTGGGGAATGGAGGGAGATGCACATTGCGTACGGGGATTGGAGGGAGATGCACATTGTGTATGGGGATTGGAGGGAGATGCACATTGTGTACGGGGATTGGAGGGAGATGCACATTGTGTATGGGGAATGGAGAGAGATGGACATTGTGTACGCAGAATGGAGGGAGATGCACATAGTGTATGGGGAATGGAGGGAGATGCACATAGGGTATGGGGAATGGATGGAGATGCACATAGTGTACGGGGAATGGAGGGAGATGCACATTGTGTATGGGAAATGGAGGGAGACGCACATAGTGTACGGGGAATGGAGGGAGATGCACATTGTGTATGCGGAATGGAGGGAGATGCACATTGTGTACGGTGAACGGAGGGAGATTCACATAGTGTATGGGGAATGGAGGGAGATGCACATTGTGTACGGGGAATGGAGGGAGATGCACATTGTGTATGTGGAATGGAGGGTGATGCACATTGTTTACGGGGAATGGAGGGAGATGCACATTGTTGTATGGGGAACAGAGCGAGATGCACATTGTGTATGGGGAATGGAGGGAGATGGACATTGTGTATGGGGAATGGAGCAAGATGCACATTGTGTTTGGGGAATGGAGGGAGATGCACATTGTGTATGGGGAATGGAAGGAGATGCACATAGTCTATGGGGAATGGAGGGAGATGCACATTGGGTATGGGGAATGGAGGGATTTGCACGTTGTGTATGGGAATGGAGGGAGATGCACATAGTGTATGGGGAATGGAGGGAGATGCACTTTGTGTATGGGGAATGGAGGGAGATGGACATTGTGTACGGGGAATGGAGCAAGATGCACATTGTGTATGGGGAATGGAGGGAGATGCACATTGCGTACGGGGAATGGATGGAGATGCACATTGTGTCTGGGGATTGGAGGGAGATGCACATTGTGTATGGAGAATGGAGGGAGATGCACATTGCGTACGGGGAATGGATGGAGATGCACATTGTGTCTGGGGATTGGAGGGAGATGCACATTGCGTACGGGGAATGGACGGAGATGCAGATTGCGTACGGGGAATGGAGGGAGATGCACATTGTGTCTGGGGAATGCAGGGAGATGCACATTGCGTACGGGGAATGGAGGGAGATGCACATTGTGTATGGGGAATGGAGCAAGATGCACATTGTGTATGGGGAATAGAGGGAGATGCACATTGTGTACGGGGAATGGAGGGAGATGCACATTGTTGTATGGGGAACAGAGCGAGATGCACATTGTGTATGGGGAATGGAGGGAGATGCACATTGTGTATGGGGAATGGAGCAAGATGCACATTGTGTATGGGGAATGGAGGGAGATGCACATTGTGTATGGGGAATGGAAGGAGATGCACATTGTGTATGGGGATTGGAGGGAGATGCACGTTGTGTATGGGGAATGGAGGGAGATGCACATTGTGTATGGGGAACTGAGGGAGATGCACAATGTGTATGGGGAACGGAGGGAGATGCACATTGTGTACGGGGAATGGAGGGAGATGGACATTGTGTACGGGGAATGGAGGGAGATGCACAGTGTGTATGGGGAATGGAGTGAGATGGACATTGTGTACGCGGAATGGAGGGAGATGCACATAGTGTATGGGGAATGGAAGGAGATGCACATTGTGTACGGGGAACGGAGGGAGATGAACATAGTGTACGGGGAATGGAGGGAGATGCACATTGTGTATGGGTAATGGAGCAAGATGCACATTGTGTATGGGGAATGGAGGGAGATGCACATTGTGTACGGGGAATGGAGTGAGATGCACATTGTGTATGTGGAATGTAGGAAGATGCACATTGTGTATGGGGAATGGAGGGAGATGCACATAGTGTATGGGGAATGGGGGGAGATGCACATTGTGTATGGGGAATGGAGCAGGATGCACATTGTGTATGGGGAATGGAGGGAGATGCACATTGTGTATGGGGAATGGAGGGAGATGCACATAGTGCACGGGGAATGGAGTGAGATGCACATTGTGTACGGGGAATGGAGGGAGATGCACATTGTGTACGGGGAATGGAAGGAGATGCACATAGTGCACGGGGAATGGAGTGAGATGCACATTGTGTATGGGGAATGGGGGGAGATGCACATTGTGTATGGGGAATGGAGCAAGATGCACATTGTG
Organism: Hypanus sabinus; assembly: GCF_030144855.1. Classification (NCBI taxonomy): domain Eukaryota; kingdom Metazoa; phylum Chordata; class Chondrichthyes; order Myliobatiformes; family Dasyatidae; genus Hypanus; species Hypanus sabinus. The sequence continues at coordinate 122,978 of NW_026781616.1, read as the reverse complement.
TATGGGGAATGGAAGGAGATGCACATAGGGCACGGGGAATGGAGTGAGATGCACATTGTGTATGGGGAATGGGGGGAGATGCACATTGTGTATGGGGAATGGAGCAAGATGCACATTGTGTATGGGGAATGGAGCAAGATGCACATTGTGTATGGGGAATGGAAGGAGATGCACATTGTGTATGGGGAATGGAGGGAGATGCACATTCTGAATGGGGAATGGTGTGAAATGCACATTGTGTACGGGGAATGGAGTGAAATGCACATTGTGTACGGGGAATGGAGGGAGATGCACATTGCGTACGGGGTATGGAGGGAGATGCACATAGTGTACAGGGAATGGAGGGAGATGCACATTGTGTATGGGGAATGGAGCAAGATGCACATTGTGTATGGGGAATGGAGGGAGATGCACATTGCGTACGGGGAATGGATGGAGATGCACATTGTGTCTGGGGATTGGAGGGAGATGCACATTGCGTACGGGGAATGGACGGAGATGCAGATTGCGTACGGGGAATGGAGGGAGATGCACATTGTGTCTGGGGCATGGAGGGAGATGCACATTGCGTACGGGGAATGGAGGGAGATGCACATTGTGTATGGGGAATGGAGCAAGATGCACATTGTGTATGGGGAATGGAGGGAGATGCACATTGCGTACGGGGAATGGATGGAGATGCACATTGTGTCTGGGGATTGGAGGGAGATGCACATTGCGTACGGGGAATGGACGGAGATGCAGATTGCGTACGGGGAATGGAGGGAGATGCACATTGTGTCTGGGGAATGGAGGGAGATGCACATTGCGTACGGGGAATGGAGGGAGATGCACATTGTGTACGGGGAATGGAGGGAGATGCACATTGTGTCTGGGGAATGGAGGGAGATGCACATTGCGTACGGGGATTGGAGGGAGATGCACATTGTGTATGGGGATTGGAGGGAGATGCACGTTGTGTATGGGGAATGGAGGGAGATGCACATTGTGTATGGGGAACTGAGGGAGATGCACAATGTGTATGGGGAACGGAGGGAGATGCACATTGTGTACGGGGAATGGAGGGAGATGGACATTGTGTACGGGGAATGGAGGGAGATGCACAGTGTGTATGGGGAATGGAGTGAGATGGACATTGTGTACGCGGAATGGAGGGAGATGCACATAGTGTATGGGGAATGGAAGGAGATGCACATTGTGTACGGGGAACGGAGGGAGATGAACATAGTGTACGGGGAATGGAGGGAGATGCACATTGTGTATGGGTAATGGAGCAAGATGCACATTGTGTATGGGGAATGGAGGGAGATGCACATTGTGTACGGGGAATGGAGTGAGATGCACATTGTGTATGTGGAATGTAGGAAGATGCACATTGTGTATGGGGAATGGAGGGAGATGCACATAGTGTATGGGGAATGGGGGGAGATGCACATTGTGTATGGGGAATGGAGCAGGATGCACATTGTGTATGGGGAATGGAGGGAGATGCACATTGTGTATGGGGAATGGAGGGAGATGCACATAGTGCACGGGGAATGGAGTGAGATGCACATTGTGTACGGGGAATGGAGGGAGATGCACATTGTGTACGGGGAATGGAAGGAGATGCACATAGTGCACGGGGAATGGAGTGAGATGCACATTGTGTATGGGGAATGGGGGGAGATGCACATTGTGTATGGGGAATGGAGCAAGATGCACATTGTGTATGGGGAATGGAGCAAGATGCACATTGTGTATGGGGAATGGAAGGAGATGCACATTGTGTATGGGGAATGGAGGGAGATGCACATTCTGAATGGGGAATGGTGTGAAATGCACATTGTGTACGGGGAATGGAGTGAAATGCACATTGTGTACGGGGAATGGAGGGAGATGCACATTGCGTACGGGGTATGGAGGGAGATGCACATTCTGAATGGGGAATGGGGTGAAATGCACATTGTGTACGGGGAATGGAGTGAAATGCACATTGTGTCTGGGGATTGGAGGGAGATGCACATTGCGTACGGGGAATGGACGGAGATGCAGATTGCGTACGGGGAATGGAGGGAGATGCACATTGTGTCTGGGGCATGGAGGGAGATGCACATTGCGTACGGGGAATGGAGGGAGATGCACATTGTGTATGGGGAATGGAGCAAGATGCACATTGTGTATGGGGAATGGAGGGAGATGCACATTGCGTACGGGGAATGGATGGAGATGCACATTGTGTCTGGGGATTGGAGGGAGATGCACATTGCGTACGGGGAATGGACGGAGATGCAGATTGCGTACGGGGAATGGAGGGAGATGCACATTGTGTCTGGGGAATGGAGGGAGATGCACATTGCGTACGGGGAATGGAGGGAGATGCACATTGTGTACGGGGAATGGAGGGAGATGCACATTGTGTCTGGGGAATGGAGGGAGATGCACATTGCGTACGGGGATTGGAGGGAGATGCACATTGTGTATGGGGATTGGAGGGAGATGCACATTGTGTACGGGGATTGTAGGGAGATGCACATTGTGTATGGGGAATGGAGAGAAATGGACATTGTGTACGCAGAATGGAGGGAGATGCACATAGTGTATGGGGAATGGAGGGAGATGCACATAGGGTATGGGGAATGGATGGAGATGCACATAGTGTACGGGGAATGGAGGGAGATGCACATTGTGTACGGGGAATGGAGGGAGATGCACATTGTGTACGGGGAATGGAGGGAGATGCACATTGTGTCTGGGGAATGGAGGGAGATGCACATTGCGTACGGGGATTGGAGGGAGATGCACATTGTGTATGGGGATTGGAGGGAGATGCACATTGTGTACGGGGATTGGAGGGAGATGCACATTGTGTATGGGGAATGGAGAGAGATGGACATTGTGTACGCAGAATGGAGGGAGATGCACATAGTGTATGGGGAATGGAGGGAGATGCACATAGGGTATGGGGAATGGATGGAGATGCACATAGTGTACGGGGAATGGAGGGAGATGCACATTGTGTACGGGGAATGGAGGGAGATGCACATTGTGTATGCGGAATGGAGGGAGATGCACATTGTATACGGTGAACGGAGGGAGATTCACATAGTGTATGGGGAATGGAGGGAGATGCACATTGTGTACGGGGAATGGAGGGAGATGCACATTGTGTATGTGGAATGGAGGGTGATGCACATTGTTTACGGGGAATGGAGGGAGATGCACATTGTTGTATGGGGAACAGAGCGAGATGCACATTGTGTATGGGGAATGGAGCAGGATGCACATTGTGTATGGGGAATGGAGGGAGATGCACATAGTGTATGGGGAATGGAGGGAGATGCACATTGTGTACGGGGAATGGAAGGAGATGCACATAGTGCACGGGGAATGGAGTGAGATGCACATTGTGTATGGGGAATGGGGGGAGATGCACATTGTGTATGGGGAATGGAGCAAGATGCACATTGTGTATGGGGAATGGAAGGAGATGCACATAGTGCACGGGGAATGGAGTGAGATGCACATTGTGTATGGGGAATGGGGGGAGATGCACATTGTGTATGGGGAATGGAGCAAGATGCACATTGTGTATGGGGAATGGAGCAAGATGCACATTGTGTATGGGGAATGGAAGGAGATGCACATTGTGTATGGGGAATGGAGGGAGATGCACATTCTGAATGGGGAATTGTGTGAAATGCACATTGTGTACGGGGAATGGAGTGAAATGCACATTGTGTACGGGGAATGGAGGGAGATGCACATTGCGTACGGGGAATGGAGGGAGATGCACATTGTGTACGGGGAATGGAGGGAGATGCACATTGTGTCTGGGGAATGGAGGGAGATGCACATTGCGTACGGGGATTGGAGGGAGATGCACATTGTGTATGGGGATTGGAGGGAGATGCACATTGTGTACGGGGATTGTAGGGAGATGCACATTGTGTATGGGGAATGGAGAGAAATGGACATTGTGTACGCAGAATGGAGGGAGATGCACATAGTGTATGGGGAATGGAGGGAGATGCACATAGGGTATGGGGAATGGATGGAGATGCACATAGTGTACGGGGAATGGTGGGAGATGCACATTGTGTACGGGGAATGGAGGGAGATGCACATTGTGTACGGGGAATGGAGGGAGATGCACATTGTGTCTGGGGAATGGAGGGAGATGCACATTGCGTACGGGGATTGGAGGGAGATGCACATTGTGTATGGGGATTGGAGGGAGATGCACATTGTGTACGGGGATTGGAGGGAGATGCACATTGTGTATGGGGAATGGAGAGAGATGGACATTGTGTACGCAGAATGGAGGGAGATGCACATAGTGTATGGGGAATGGAGGGAGATGCACATAGGGTATGGGGAATGGATGGAGATGCACATAGTGTACGGGGAATGGAGGGAGATGCACATTGTGTACGGGGAATGGAGGGAGATGCACATTGTGTATGCGGAATGGAGGGAGATGCACATTGTGTACGGTGAACGGAGGGAGATTCACATAGTGTATGGGGAATGGAGGGAGATGCACATTGTGTACGGGGAATGGAGGGAGATGCACATTGTGTATGTGGAATGGAGGGTGATGCACATTGTTTACGGGGAATGGAGGGAGATGCACATTGTTGTATGGGGAACAGAGCGAGATGCACATTGTGTATGGGGAATGGAGCAGGAAGCACATTGTGTATGGGGAATGGAGGGAGATGCACATAGTGTATGGGGAATGGAGGGAGATGCACATTGTGTACGGGGAATGGAAGGAGATGCACATAGTGCACGGGGAATGGAGTGAGATGCACATTGTGTATGGGGAATGGGGGGAGATGCACATTGTGTATGGGGAATGGAGCAAGATGCACATTGTGTATGGGGAATGGAAGGAGATGCACATAGTGCACGGGGAATGGAGTGAGATGCACATTGTGTATGGGGAATGGGGGGAGATGCACATTGTGTATGGGGAATGGAGCAAGATGCACATTGTGTATGGGGAATGGAGCAAGATGCACATTGTGTATGGGGAATGGAAGGAGATGCACATAGTGTATGGGGAATGGAGGGAGATGCACATAGGGTATGGGGAATGGATGGAGATGCACATAGTGTACGGGGAATGGAGGGAGATGCACATTGTGTACGGGGAATGGAGGGAGATGCACATTGTGTACGGGGAATGGAGGGAGATGCACATTGTGTCTGGGGAATGGAGGGAGATGCACATTGCGTACGGGGATTGGAGGGAGATGCACATTGTGTATGGGGATTGGAGGGAGATGCACATTGTGTACGGGGATTGGAGGGAGATGCACATTGTGTATGGGGAATGGAGAGAGATGGACATTGTGTACGCAGAATGGAGGGAGATGCACATAGTGTATGGGGAATGGAGGGAGATGCACATAGGGTATGGGGAATGGATGGAGATGCACTTAGTGTACGGGGAATGGAGGGAGATGCACATTGTGTACGGGGAATGGAGGGAGATGCACATTGTGTATGCGGAATGGAGGGAGATGCACATTGTGTACGGTGAACGGAGGGAGATTCACATAGTGTATGGGGAATGGAGGGAGATGCACATTGTGTACGGGGAATGGAGGGAGATGCACATTGTGTATGTGGAATGGAGGGTGATGCACATTGTTTACGGGGAATGGAGGGAGATGCACATTGTTGTATGGGGAACAGAGCGAGATGCACATTGTGTATGGGGAATGGAGGGAGATGGACATTGTGTATGGGGAATGGAGCAAGATGCACATTGTGTTTGGGGAATGGAGGGAGATGCACATTGTGTATGGGGAATGGAAGGAGATGCACATTGTTTACGCGGAATGGAGGGAGATGCACATTGTGTACGGTGAATGGAGGGAGATTCACATAGTCTATGGGGAATGGAGGGAGATGCACATTGGGTATGGGGAATGGAGGGATTTGCACGTTGTGTATGGGAATGGAGGGAGATGCACATAGTGTATGGGGAATGGAGGGAGATGCACTTTGTGTATGGGGAATGGAGGGAGATGGACATTGTGTACGGGGAATGGAGCAAGATGCACATTGTGTATGGGGAATGGAGGGAGATGCACATTGCGTACGGGGAATGGATGGAGATGCACATTGTGTCTGGGGATTGGAGGGAGATGCACATTGTGTATGGGGAATGGAGGGAGATGCACATTGCGTACGGGGAATGGATGGAGATGCACATTGTGTCTGGGGATTGGAGGGAGATGCACATTGCGTACGGGGAATGGACGGAGATGCAGATTGCTTACGGGGAATGGAGGGAGATGCACATTGTGTCTGGGGAATGGAGGGAGATGCACATTGCGTACGGGGAATGGAGGGAGATGCACATTGTGTATGGGGAATGGAGCAAGATGCACATTGTGTATGGGGAATGGAGGGAGATGCACATTGTGTACGGGGAATGGAGGGAGATGCACATTGTTGTATGGGGAACAGAGCGAGATGCACATTGTGTATGGGGAATGGAGGGAGATGCACATTGTGTATGGGGAATGGAGCAAGATGCACATTGTGTATGGGGAATGGAGGGAGATGCACATTGTGTATGGGGAATGGAAGGAGATGCACATTGTTGTATGGGGAACAGAGCGAGATGCACATTGTGTATGGGGAATGGAGGGAGATGCACATTGTGTATGGGGAATGGAGCAAGATGCACATTGTGTATGGGGAATGGAGGGAGATGCACATTGTGTATGGGGAATGGAAGGAGATGCACATTGTTTACGCGGAATGGAGGGAGATGCACATTGTGTACGGTGAATGGAGGGAGATTCACATTGGGTATGGGGAATGGAGGGATTTGCACGTTGTGTATGGGAATGGAGGGAGATGCACATAGTGTATGGGGAATGGAGGGAGATGCACTTTGTGTATGGGGAATGGAGGGAGATGGACATTGTGTACGGGGAACGGAGGGAGATGCACATTGTGTATGGGGATTGGAGGGAGATGCACATTGTGTATGGGGAACGGAGCGAGATGCACATTGTGTATGGGGATTGGAGGGAGATGCACATTGTGTCTGGGGAATGGAGGGAGATGCACATTGCGTACGGGGATTGGAGGGAGATGCACATTGTGTATGGGGAATGGAGGGAGATGCACATTCTGAATGGGGAATGGTGTGAAATGCACATTGTGTACGGGGAATGGAGGGAGATGCACATAGGGTATGGGGAATGGATGGAGATGCACATAGTGTACGGGGAATGGAGGGAGATGCACATTGTGTACGGGGAATGGAGGGAGATGCACATTGTGTACGGGGAATGGAGGGAGATGCACATTGTGTCTGGGGAATGGAGGGAGATGCACTTTGCGTACGGGGATTGGAGGGAGATGCACATTGTGTATGGGGATTGGAGGGAGATGCACATTGTGTACGGGGATTGTAGGGAGATGCACATTGTGTATGGGGAATGGAGAGAAATGGACATTGTGTACGCAGAATGGAGGGAGATGCACATAGTGTATGGGGAATGGAGGGAGATGCACATAGGGTATGGGGAATGGATGGAGATGCACATAGTGTACGGGGAATGGAGGGAGATGCACATTGTGTACGGGGAATGGAGGGAGATGCACATTGTGTACGGGGAATGGAGGGAGATGCACATTGTGTCTGGGGAATGGAGGGAGATGCACATTGCGTACGGGAATTGGAGGGAGATGCACATTGTGTATGGGGATTGGAGGGAGATGCACATTGTGTACGGGGATTGGAGGGAGATGCACATTGTGTATGGGGAATGGAGAGAGATGGACATTGTGTACGCAGAATGGAGGGAGATGCGCATAGTGTATGGGGAATGGAGGGAGATGCACATAGGGTATGGGGAATGGATGGAGATGCACATAGTGTACGGGGAATGGAGGGAGATGCACATTGTGTACGGGGAATGGAGGGAGATGCACATTGTGTATGCGGAATGGAGGGAGATGCACATTGTGTACGGTGAACGGAGGGAGATTCACATAGTGTATGGGGAATGGAGGGAGATGCACATTGTGTACGGGGAATGGAGGGAGATGCACATTGTGTATGTGGAATGGAGGGTGATGCACATTGTTTACGGGGAATGGAGGGAGATGCACATTGTTGTATGGGGAACAGAGCGAGATGCACATTGTGTATGGGGAATGGAGCAGGATGCACATTGTGTATGGGGAATGGAGCAAGATGCACATAGTGTATGGGGAATGGAGGGAGATGCACATTGTGTACGGGGAATGGAAGGAGATGCACATAGTGCACGGGGAATGGAGTGAGATGCACATTGTGTATGGGGAATGGGGGGAGATGCACATTGTGTATGGGGAATGGAGCAAGATGCACATTGTGTATGGGGAATGGAAGGAGATGCACATAGTGCACGGGGAATGGAGTGAGATGCACATTGTGTATGGGGAATGGGGGGAGATGCACATTGTGTATGGGGAATGGAGCAAGATGCACATTGTGTATGGGGAATGGAGCAAGATGCACATTGTGTATGGGGAATGGAAGAAGATGCACATTGTGTATGGGGAATGGAGGGAGATGCACATTCTGAATGGGGAATGGTGTGAAATGCACATTGTGTACGGGGAATGGAGTGAAATGCACATTGTGTACGGGGAATGGAGGGAGATGCACATTGCGTACGGGGTATGGAGGGAGATGCACATAGTGTACGGGGAATGGAGGGAGATGCACATTGTGTATGGGGAATGGAGCAAGATGCACATTGTGTATGGGGAATGGAGGGAGATGCACATTGCGTACGGGGAATGGATGGAGATGCACATTGTGTCTGGGGATTGGAGGGAGATGCACATTGCGTACGGGGAATGGACGGAGATGCAGATTGCGTACGGGGAATGGAGGGAGATGCACATTGTGTCTGGGGCATGGAGGGAGATGCACATTGCGTACGGGGAATGGAGGGAGATGCACATTGTGTATGGGGAATGGAGCAAGATGCACATTGTGTATGGGGAATGGAGGGAGATGCACATTGCGTACGGGGAATGGATGGAGATGCACATTGTGTCTGGGGATTGGAGGGAGATGCACATTGCGTACGGGGAATGGACGGAGATGCAGATTGCGTACGGGGAATGGAGGGAGATGCACATTGTGTCTGGGGAATGGAGGGAGATGCACATTGCGTACGGGGAATGGAGGGAGATGCACATTGTGTACGGGGAATGGAGGGAGATGCACATTGTGTCTGGGGAATGGAGGGAGATGCACATTGCGTACGGGGATTGGAGGGAGATGCACATTGTGTATGGGGATTGGAGGGAGATGCACATTGTGTACGGGGATTGTAGGGAGATGCACATTGTGTATGGGGAATGGAGAGAAATGGACATTGTGTACGCAGAATGGAGGGAGATGCACATAGTGTATGGGGAATGGAGGGAGATGCACATAGGGTATGGGGAATGGATGGAGATGCACATAGTGTACGGGGAATGGAGGGAGATGCACATTGTGTACGGGGAATGGAGGGAGATGCACATTGTGTACGGGGAATGGAGGGAGATGCACATTGTGTCTGGGGAATGGAGGGAGATGCACATTGCGTACGGGGATTGGAGGGAGATGCACATTGTGTATGGGGATTGGAGGGAGATGCAGATTGTGTACGGGGATTGGAGGGAGATGCACATTGTGTATGGGGAATGGAGAGAGATGGACATTGTGTACGCAGAATGGAGGGAGATGCACATAGTGTATGGGGAATGGAGGGAGATGCACATAGGGTATGGGGAATGGATGGAGATGCACATAGTGTACGGGGAATGGAGGGAGATGCACATTGTGTACGGGGAATGGAGGGAGATGCACATTGTGTATGCGGAATGGAGGGAGATGCACATTGTGTACGGTGAACGGAGGGAGATTCACATAGTGTATGGGGAATGGAGGGAGATGCACATTGTGTACGGGGAATGGAGGGAGATGCACATTGTGTATGTGGAATGGAGGGTGATGCACATTGTTTACGGGGAATGGAGGGAGATGCACATTGTTGTATGGGGAACAGAGCGAGATGCACATTGTGTATGGGGAATGGAGGGAGATGGACATTGTGTATGGGGAATGGAGCAAGATGCACATTGTGTTTGGGGAATGGAGGGAGATGCACATTGTGTATGGGGAATGGAAGGAGATGCACATTGTTTACGCGGAATGGAGGGAGATGCACATTGTGTACGGGGATTGTAGGGAGATGCACATTGTGTATGGGGAATGGAGAGAAATGGACATTGTGTACGCAGAATGGAGGGAGATGCACATAGTGTATGGGGAATGGAGGGAGATGCACATAGGGTATGGGGAATGGATGGAGATGCACATAGTGTACGGGGAATGGAGGGAGATGCACATTGTGTACGGGGAATGGAGGGAGATGCACATTGTGTACGGGGAATGGAGGGAGATGCACATTGTGTCTGGGGAATGGAGGGAGATGCACATTGCGTACGGGGATTGGAGGGAGATGCACATTGTGTATGGGGATTGGAGGGAGATGCAGATTGTGTACGGGGATTGGAGGGAGATGCACATTGTGTATGGGGAATGGAGAGAGATGGACATTGTGTACGCAGAATGGAGGGAGATGCACATAGTGTATGGGGAATGGAGGGAGATGCACATAGGGTATGGGGAATGGATGGAGATGCACATAGTGTACGGGGAATGGAGGGAGATGCACATTGTGTACGGGGAATGGAGGGAGATGCACATTGTGTATGCGGAATGGAGGGAGATGCACATTGTGTACGGTGAACGGAGGGAGATTCACATAGTGTATGGGGAATGGAGGGAGATACACATTGTGTACGGGGAATGGAGGGAGATGCACATTGTGTATGTGGAATGGAGGGTGATGCACATTGTTTACGGGGAATGGAGGGAGATGCACATTGTTGTATGGGGAACAGAGCGAGATGCACATTGTGTATGGGGAATGGAGGGAGATGGACATTGTGTATGGGGAATGGAGCAAGATGCACATTGTGTTTGGGGAATGGAGGGAGATGCACATTGTGTATGGGGAATGGAAGGAGATGCACATTGTTTACGCGGAATGGAGGGAGATGCACATTGTGTACGGTGAATGGAGGGAGATTCACATAGTCTATGGGGAATGGAGGGAGATGCACATTGGGTATGGGGAATGGAGGGATTTGCACGTTGTGTATGGGAATGGAGGGAGATGCACATAGTGTATGGGGAATGGAGGGAGATGCACTTTGTGTATGGGGAATGGAGGGAGATGGACATTGTGTACGGGGAATGGAGCAAGATGCACATTGTGTATGGGGAATGGAGGGAGATGCACATTGCGTACGGGGAATGGATGGAGATGCACATTGTGTCTGGGGATTGGAGGGAGATGCACATTGTGTATGGGGAATGGAGGGAGATGCACATTGCGTACGGGGAATGGATGGAGATGCACATTGTGTCTGGGGATTGGAGGGAGATTCACATTGCGTACGGGGAATGGACGGAGATGCAGATTGCGTACGGGGAATGGAGGGAGATGCACATTGTGTCTGGGGAATGGAGGGAGATGCACATTGCGTACGGGGAATGGAGGGAGATGCACATTGTGTATGGGGAATGGAGCAAGATGCACATTGTGTATGGGGAATGGAGGGAGATGCACATTGTGTACGGGGAATGGAGGGAGATGCACATTGTTGTATGGGGAACAGAGCGAGATGCACATTGTGTATGGGGAATGGAGGGAGATGCACATTGTGTATGGGGAATGGAGCAAGATGCACATTGTGTATGGGGAATGGAGGGAGATGCACTGAGTATGGGGAATGGAAGGAGATGCACATTGTTGTATGGGGAACAGAGCGAGATGCACATTGTGTATGGGGAATGGAGGGAGATGCACATTGTGTATGGGGAATGGAGCAAGATGCACATTGTGTATGGGGAATGGAGGGAGATGCACATTGTGTATGGGGAATGGAAGGAGATGCACATTGTTTACGCGGAATGGAGGGAGATGCACATTGTGTACGGTGAATGGAGGGAGATTCACATAGTCTATGGGGAATGGAGGGAGATTCACATTGGGTATGGGGAATGGAGGGATTTGCACGTTGTGTATGGGAATGGAGGGAGATGCACATAGTGTATGGGGAATGGAGGGAGATGCACTTTGTGTATGGGGAATGGAGGGAGATGGACATTGTGTACGGGGAACGGAGGGAGATGCACATTGTGTATGGGGATTGGAGGGAGATGCACATTGTGTATGGGGAACGGAGCGAGATGCACATTGTGTATGGGGAATGGAGGGAAATGCACGTTGTGTACGGGGAATGGAGGGAGATGGACATTGTGTATGGGGAACGAAGGGAGATGCAAGTTGTGTACGGGGAATGGAGGGAGATTGACATTGTGTATGGGGATTGGAGGGAGATGCACATAGTGTACGGGGAATGGAGGGAGATGCACATTGTGTATGGGGAATGGAGGGAGATGCACTTTGTGTATGGGGAATGGAGTGAAATGCACATAGTGTACGGGGAATGGAGGGAGATGCACATTGTGTATGGGGATTGGAGGGCGATGCACATTGTGTATGGGGATTGGAGGGAGATGGACATTGTGTATTGGGAACGGAGGGAGATGCACATTGTGTACGGGGATTGGAGGGAGATGGAGATTGTGTACGGGGATTGGAGGGAGATGGACATTATGTATGGGGATTGGAGGGAGATGCACATTGTGTACGGGGAATGGAAAGAGATGGACATTGTGTACGTGGAATGGAAGGAGATGGACATTGTGTACGCTGTATGGAGGGAGATGCACAATGTGTTCTGGGAATGGATGGAGATGCACATTATTTATAGGGAATGGAGGGAGATGCACATTGTGTACGGGGAATGGAGGGAGATGCACATTGTGTACGGGGAATGGATGGAGATGCACATTGTGTATGGGGATTGGAGGGAGATGCACATTGTGTCTGGGGAATGGAGGGAGATGCACATTGCGTACGGGGATTGGAGGGAGATGCACATTGTGTATGGGGAATGGAGGGAGATGCACATTCTGAATGGGGAATGGTGTGAAATGCACATTGTGTACGGGGAATGGAGGGAGATGCACATAGGGTATGGGGAATGGATGGAGATGCACATAGTGTACGGGGAATGGAGGGAGATGCACATTGTGTACGGGGAATGGAGGGAGATGCACATTGTGTACGGGGAATGGAGGGAGATGCACATTGCGTACGGGGATTGGAGGGAGATGCACATTGTGTATGGGGATTGGAGGGAGATGCACATTGTGTACGGGGATTGTAGGGAGATGCACATTGTGTATGGGGAATGGAGAGAAATGGACATTGTGTACGCAGAATGGAGGGAGATGCACATAGTGTATGGGGAATGGAGGGAGATGCACATAGGGTATGGGGAATGGATGGAGATGCACATAGTGTACGGGGAATGGAGGGAGATGCACATTGTGTACGGGGAATGGAGGGAGATGCACATTGTGTACGGGGAATGGAGGGAGATGCACATTGTGTCTGGGGAATGGAGGGAGATGCACATTGCGTACGGGGATTGGAGGGAGATGCACATTGTGTATGGGGATTGGAGGGAGATGCACATTGTGTACGGGGATTGGAGGGAGATGCACATTGTGTATGGGGAATGGAGAGAGATGGACATTGTGTACGCAGAATGGAGGGAGATGCACATAGTGTATGGGGAATGGAGGGAGATGCACATAGGGTATGGGGAATGGATGGAGATGCACATAGTGTACGGGGAATGGAGGGAGATGCACATTGTGTACGGGGAATGGAGGGAGATGCACATTGTGTATGCGGAATGGAGGGAGATGCACATTGTGTACGGTGAACGGAGGGAGATTCACATAGTGTATGGGGAATGGAGGGAGATGCACATTGTGTACGGGGAATGGAGGGAGATGCACATTGTGTATGTGGAATGGAGGGTGATGCACATTGTTTACGGGGAATGGAGGGAGATACACATTGTTGTATGGGGAACAGAGCGAGATGCACATTGTGTATGGGGAATGGAGCAGGATGCACATTGTGTATGGGGAATGGAGGGAGATGCACATAGTGTATGGGGAATGGAGGGAGATGCACATTGTGTACGGGGAATGGAAGGAGATGCACATAGTGCACGGGGAATGGAGTGAGATGCACATTGTGTATGGGGAATGGGGGGAGATGCACATTGTGTATGGGGAATGGAGCAAGATGCACATTGCGTATGGGGAATGGAAGGAGATGCACATAGTGCACGGGGAATGGAGTGAGATGCACATTGTGTATGGGGAATGGGGGGAGATGCACATTGCGTACGGGGAATGGACGGAGATGCAGATTGCGTACGGGGAATGGAGGGAGATGCACATTGTGTCTGGGGCATGGAGGGAGATGCACATTGCGTACGGGGAATGGAGGGAGATGCACATTGTGTATGGGGAATGGAGCAAGATGCACATTGTGTATGGGGAATGGAGGGAGATGCACATTGCGTACGGGGAATGGATGGAGATGCACATTGTGTCTGGGGATTGGAGGGAGATGCACATTGCGTACGGGGAATGGACGGAGATGCAGATTGCGTACGGGGAATGGAGGGAGATGCACATTGTGTCTGGGGAATGGAGGGAGATGCACATTGCGTACGGGGAATGGAGGGAGATGCACATTGTGTACGGGGAATGGAGGGAGATGCACATTGTGTCTGGGGAATGGAGGGAGATGCACATTGCGTACGGGGATTGGAGGGAGATGCACATTGTGTATGGGGATTGGAGGGAGATGCACATTGTGTACGGGGATTGTAGGGAGATGCACATTGTGTATGGGGAATGGAGAGAAATGGACATTGTGTACGCAGAATGGAGGGAGATGCACATAGTGTATGGGGAATGGAGGGAGATGCACATAGGGTATGGGGAATGGATGGAGATGCACATAGTGTACGGGGAATGGAGGGAGATGCACATTGTGTACGGGGAATGGAGGGAGATGCACATTGTGTACGGGGAATGGAGGGAGATGCACATTGTGTCTGGGGAATGGAGGGAGATGCACATTGCGTACGGGGATTGGAGGGAGATGCACATTGTGTATGGGGATTGGAGGGAGATGCACATTGTGTACGGGGATTGGAGGGAGATGCACATTGTGTATGGGGAATGGAGAGAGATGGACATTGTGTACGCAGAATGGAGGGAGATGCACATAGTGTATGGGGAATGGAGGGAGATGCACATAGGGTATGGGGAATGGATGGAGATGCACATAGTGTACGGGGAATGGAGGGAGATGCACATTGTGTACGGGGAATGGAGGGAGATGCACATTGTGTATGCGGAATGGAGGGAGATGCACATTGTGTACGGTGAACGGAGGGAGATTCACATAGTGTATGGGGAATGGAGGGAGATGCACATTGTGTACGGGGAATGGAGGGAGATGCAGATTGTGTATGTGGAATGGAGGGTGATGCACATTGTTTACGGGGAATGGAGGGAGATGCACATTGTTGTATGGGGAACAGAGCGAGATGCACATTGTGTATGGGCAATGGAGGGAGATGGACATTGTGTATGGGGAATGGAGCAAGATGCACATTGTGTTTGGGGAATGGAGGGAGATGCACATTGTGTATGGGGAATGGAAGGAGATGCACATTGTTTACGCGGAATGGAGGGAGATGCACATTGTGTACGGTGAATGGAGGGAGATTCACATAGTCTATGGGGAATGGAGGGAGATGCACATTGGGTATGGGGAATGGAGGGATTTGCACGTTGTGTATGGGAATGGAGGGAGATGCACATAGTGTATGGGGAATGGAGGGAGATGCACTTTGTGTATGGGGAATGGAGGGAGATGGACATTGTGTACGGGGAATGGAGCAAGATGCACATTGTGTATGGGGAATGGAGGGAGATGCACATTGCGTACGGGGAATGGATGGAGATGCACATTGTGTCTGGGGATTGGAGGGAGATGCACATTGTGTATGGGGAATGGAGGGAGATGCACATTGCGTACGGGGAATGGATGGAGATGCACATTGTGTCTGGGGATTGGAGGGAGATGCACATTGCGTACGGGGAATGGACGGAGATGCAGATTGCGTACGGGGAATGGAGGGAGATGCACATTGTGTCTGGGGAATGGAGGGAGATGCACATTGCGTACGGGGAATGGAGGGAGATGCAAATTGTGTACGGTGAATGGAGGGAGATTCACATAGTCTATGGGGAATGGAGGGAGATGCACATAGTGTACGGGGAATGGAGGGAGATGCACATTGTGTACGGGGAATGGAGGGAGATGCACATTGTGTACGGGGAATGGAGGGAGATGCACATTGTGTCTGGGGAATGGAGGGAGATGCACATTGCGTACGGGGATTGGAGGGAGATGCACATTGTGTATGGGGATTGGAGGGAGATGCACATTGTGTACGGGGATTGGAGGGAGATGCACATTGTGTATGGGGAATGGAGAGAGATGGACATTGTGTACGCAGAATGGAGGGAGATGCACATAGTGTATGGGGAATGGAGGGAGATGCACATAGGGTATGGGGAATGGAGGGAGATGCACATTGTGTACGGGGAATGGAGGGAGATGCACATTGTGTATGCGGAATGGAGGGAGATGCACATTGTGTACGGTGAACGGAGGGAGATTCACATAGTGTATGGGGAATGGAGGGAGATGCACATTGTGTACGGGGAATGGAGGGAGATGCACATTGTGTATGTGGAATGGAGGGTGATGCACATTGTTTACGGGGAACAGAGCGAGATGCACATTGTGTATGGGGAATGGAGCAGGATGCACATTGTGTATGGGGAATGGAGGGAGATGCACATAGTGTATGGGGAATGGAGGGAGATGCACATTGTGTACGGGGAATGGAAGGAGATGCACATAGTGCACGGGGAATGGAGTGAGATGCACATTGTGTATGGGGAATGGGGGGAGATGCACATTGTGTATGGGGAATGGAGCAAGATGCACATTGTGTATGGGGAATGGAGCAAGATGCACATTGTGTATGGGGAATGGAAGGAGATGCACATTGTGTATGGGGAATGGAGGGAGATGCACATTCTGAATGGGGAATGGTGTGAAATGCACATTGTGTACGGGGAATGGAGTGAAATGCACATTGTGTACGGGGAATGGAGGGAGATGCACATTGCGTACGGGGTATGGAGGGAGATGCACATAGTGTACGGGGAATGGAGGGAGATGCACATTGTGTATGGGGAATGGAGCAAGATGCACATTGTGTATGGGGAATGGAGGGAGATGCACATTGCGTACGGGGAATGGATGGAGATGCACATTGTGTCTGGGGATTGGAGGGAGATGCACATTGCGTACGGGGAATGGACGGAGATGCAGATTGCGTACGGGGAATGGAGGGAGATGCACATTGTGTCTGGGGCATGGAGGGAGATGCACATTGCGTACGGGGAATGGAGGGAGATGCACATTGTGTATGGGGAATGGAGCAAGATGCACATTGTGTATGGGGAATGGAGGGAGATGCACATTGCGTACGGGGAATGGATGGAGATGCACATTGTGTCTGGGGATTGGAGGGAGATGCACATTGCGTACGGGGAATGGACGGAGATGCAGATTGCGTACGGGGAATGGAGGGAGATGCACATTGTGTCTGGGGAATGGAGGGAGATGTACATTGCGTACGGGGAATGGAGGGAGATGCACATTGTGTACGGGGAATGGAGGGAGATGCACATTGTGTCTGGGGAATGGAGGGAGATGCACATTGCGTACGGGGATTGGAGGGAGATGCACATTGTGTATGGGGATTGGAGGGAGATGCACATTGTGTACGGGGATTGTAGGGAGATGCACATTGTGTATGGGGAATGGAGAGAAATGGACATTGTGTACGCAGAATGGAGGGAGATGCACATAGTGTATGGGGAATGGAGGGAGATGCACATAGGGTATGGGGAATGGATGGAGATGCACATAGTGTACGGGGAATGGAGGGAGATGCACATTGTGTACGGGGAATGGAGGGAGATGCACATTGTGTACGGGGAATGGAGGGAGATGCACATTGTGTCTGGGGAATGGAGGGAGATGCACATTGCGTACGGGGATTGGAGGGAGATGCACATTGTGTATGGGGATTGGAGGGAGATGCACATTGTGTACGGGGATTGGAGGGAGATGCACATTGTGTATGGGGAATGGAGGGAGATGCACATAGGGTATGGGGAATGGATGGAGATGCACATAGTGTACGGGGAATGGAGGGAGATGCACATTGTGTACGGGGAATGTAGGGAGATGCACATTGTGTATGCGGAATGGAGGGAGATGCACATAGTGTATGGGGAATGGAGGGAGATGCACATAGGGTATGGGGAATGGATGGAGATGCACATAGTGTACGGGGAATGGAGGGAGATGCACATTGTGTACGGGGAATGGAGGGAGATGCACATTGTGTATGCGGAATGGAGGCAGATGCACATTGTGTACGGTGAACGGAGGGAGATTCACATAGTGTATGGGGAATGGAGGGAGATGCACATTGTGTACGGGGAATGGAGGGAGATGCACATTGTGTATGTGGAATGGAGGGTGATGCACATTGTTTACGGGGAATGGAGGGAGATGCACATTGTTGTATGGGGAACAGAGCGAGATGCACATTGTGTATGGGGAATGGAGGGAGATGGACATTGTGTATGGGGAATGGAGCAAGATGCACATTGTGTTTGGGGAATGGAGGGAGATGCACATTGTGTATGGGGAATGGAAGGAGATGCACATTGTTTACGCGGAATGGAGGGAGATGCACATTGTGTACGGTGAATGGAGGGAGATGCACATTGTGTACGGGGAATGGAGGGAGATTCACATTGTGTACGGGGAATGGAGGGAGATGCACATTGTGTCTGGGGAATGGAGGGAGATGCACATTGCGTACGGGGATTGGAGGGAGATGCACATTGTGTATGGGGATTGGAGGGAGATGCACATTGTGTACGGGGAATGGAGGGAGATGCACATTGCGTACGGGGATTGGAGGGAGATGCACATTGTGTATGGGGATTGGAGGGAGATGCACATTGTGTACGGGGATTGGAGGGAGATGCACATTGTGTATGGGGAATGGAGGGAGATGCACATAGGGTATGGGGAATGGATGGAGATGCACATAGTGTACGGGGAATGGAGGGAGATGCACATTGTGTACGGGGAATGGAGGGAGATGCACATTGTGTATGCGGAATGGAGGGAGATGCACATAGTGTATGGGGAATGGAGGGAGATGCACATAGGGTATGGGGAATGGATGGAGATGCACATAGTGTACGGGGAATGGAGGGAGATGCACATTGTGTACGGGGAACGGAGGGAGATTCACATAGTGTATGGGGAATGGAGGGAGATGCACATTGTGTACGGGGAATGGAGGGAGATGCACATTGTGTATGTGGAATGGAGGGTGATGCACATTGTTTACGGGGAATGGAGGGAGATGCACATTGTTGTATGGGGAACAGAGCGAGATGCACATTGTGTATGGGGAATGGAGGGAGATGGACATTGTGTATGGGGAATGGAGCAAGATGCACATTGTGTTTGGGGAATGGAGGGAGATGCACATTGTGTATGGGGAATGGAAGGAGATGCACATTGTTTACGCGGAATGGAGGGAGATGCACATTGTGTACGGTGAATGGAGGGAGATGCACATTGTGTACGGGGAATGGAGGGAGATGCACATTGTGTACGGGGAATGGAGGGAGATGCACATTGTGTCTGGGGAATGGAGGGAGATGCACATTGCGTACGGGGATTGGAGGGAGATGCACATTGTGTATGGGGATTGGAGGGAGATGCACATTGTGTACGGGGAATGGAGGGAGATGCACATTGCGTACGGGGATTGGAGGGAGATGCACATTGTGTATGGGGATTGGAGGGAGATGCACATTGTGTACGGGGATTGGAGGGAGATGCACATTGTGTATGGGGAATGGAGGGAGATGCACATAGGGTATGGGGAATGGATGGAGATGCACATAGTGTACGGGGAATGGAGGGAGATGCACATTGTGTACGGGGAATGGAGGGAGATGCACATTGTGTATGCGGAATGGAGGGAGATGCACATAGTGTATGGGGAATGGAGGGAGATGCACATAGGGTATGGGGAATGGATGGAGATGCACATAGTGTACGGGGAATGGAGGGAGATGCACATTGTGTACGGGGAATGGAGGGAGATGCACATAGGGTATGGGGAATGGATGGAGATGCACATAGTGTACGGGGAATGGAGGGAGATGCACATTGTGTACGGGGAATGGAGGGAGATGCACATTGTGTATGCGGAATGGAGGGAGATGCACATTGTGTACGGGGAATGGAGGGAGATGCACATTGCGTACGGGGAATGGAGGGAGATGCACATTGTGTACGGGGAATGGAGGGAGATGCACATTGTGTATGCGGAATGGAGGGAGATGCACATTGTGTACGGTGAACGGAGGGAGATGCACATAGGGTATGGGGAATGGATGGAGATGCACATAGTGTACGGGGAATGGAGGGAGATGCACATTGTGTACGGGGAATGGAGGGAGATGCACATTGTGTATGCGGAATGGAGGGAGATGCACATTGTGTACGGTGAACGGAGGGAGATTCACATAGTGTATGGGGAATGGAGGGAGATGCACATTGTGTACGGGGAATGGAGGGAGATGCACATTGTGTATGTGGAATGGAGGGTGATGCACATTGTTTACGGGGAATGGAGGGAGATGCACATTGTTGTATGGGGAACAGAGCGAGATGCACATTGTGTATGGGGAATGGAGGGAGATGGACATTGTGTATGGGGAATGGAGCAAGATGCACATTGTGTTTGGGGAATGGAGGGAGATGCACATTGTGTATGGGGAATGGAAGGAGATGCACATTGTTTACGCGGAATGGAGGGAGATGCACATTGTGTACGGTGAATGGAGGGAGATGCACATTGTTGTATGGGGAACAGAGCGAGATGCACATTGTGTATGGGGAATGGAGGGAGATGGACATTGTGTATGGGGAATGGAGCAAGATGCACATTGTGTTTGGGGAATGGAGGGAGATTCACATAGTCTATGGGGAATGGAGGGAGATGCACATTGGGTATGGGGAATGGAGGGATTTGCACGTTGTGTATGGGAATGGAGGGAGATGCACATAGTGTATGGGGAATGGAGGGAGATGCACTTTGTGTATGGGGAATGGAGGGAGATGGACATTGTGTACGGGGAATGGAGCAAGATGCACATTGTGTATGGGGAATGGAGGGAGATGCACATTGCGTACGGGGAATGGATGGAGATGCACATTGTGTCTGGGGATTGGAGGGAGATGCACATTGTGTATGGGGAATGGAGGGAGATGCACATTCTGAATGGGGAATGGTGTGAAATGCACATTGTGTACGGGGAATGGAGTGAAATGCACATTGTGTACGGGGAATGGAGGGAGATGCACATTGCGTACGGGGTATGGAGGGAGATGCACATAGTGTACGGGGAATGGAGGGAGATGCACATTGTGTATGGGGAATGGAGCAAGATGCACATTGTGTATGGGGAATGGAGGGAGATGCACATTGCGAACGGGGAATGGATGGAGATGCACATTGTGTCTGGGGATTGGAGGGAGATGCACATTGCGTACGGGGAATGGACGGAGATGCAGATTGCGTACGGGGAATGGAGGGAGATGCACATTGTGTCTGGGGCATGGAGGGAGATGCACATTGCGTACGGGGAATGGAGGGAGATGCACATTGTGTATGGGGAATGGAGGGAGATGCACATTGTGTATGGGGAATGGAGGGAGATGCACATTGCGTACGGGGAATGGATGGAGATGCACATTGTGTCTGGGGATTGGAGGGAGATGCACATTGCGTACGGGGAATGGACGGAGATGCAGATTGCGTACGGGGAATGGAGGGAGATGCACATTGTGTCTGGGGAATGGAGGGAGATGCACATTGCGTACGGGGAATGGAGGGAGATGCACATTGTGTACGGGGAATGGAGGGAGATGCACCTTGTGTCTGGGGAATGGAGGGAGATGCACATTGCGTACGGGGATTGGAGGGAGATGCACATTGCGTACGGGGAATGGAGGGAGATGCACATTGCGTACGGGGATTGGAGGGAGATGCACATTGTGTATGGGGATTGTAGGGAGATGCACATTGTGTATGGGGAATGGAGAGAAATGGACATTGTGTACGCAGAATGGAGGGAGATGCACATAGTGTATGGGGAATGGAGGGAGATGCACATAGGGTATGGGGAATGGATGGAGATGCACATAGTGTACGGGGAATGGAGGGAGATGCACATTGTGTACGGGGAATGGAGGGAGATGCACATTGTGTACGGGGAATGGAGGGAGATGCACATTGTGTCTGGGGAATGGAGGGAGATGCACATTGCGTACGGGGATTGGAGGGAGATGCACATTGTGTATGGGGATTGGAGGGAGATGCACATTGTGTACGGGGATTGGAGGGAGATGCACATTGTGTATGGGGAATGGAGAGAGATGGACATTGTGTACGCAGAATGGAGGGAGATGCACATAGTGTATGGGGAATGGAGGGAGATGCACATAGGGTATGGGGAATGGATGGAGATGCACATAGTGTACGGGGAATGGAGGGAGATGCACATTGTGTACGGGGAATGGAGGGAGATGCACATTGTGTATGCGGAATGGAGGGAGATGCACATTGTGTACGGTGAACGGAGGGAGATTCACATAGTGTATGGGGAATGGAGGGAGATGCACATTGTGTACGGGGAATGGAGGGAGATGCACATTGTGTATGTGGAATGGAGGGTGATGCACATTGTTTACGGGGAATGGAGGGAGATGCACATTGTTGTATGGGGAACAGAGCGAGATGCACATTGTGTATGGGGAATGGAGGGAGATGGACATTGTGTATGGGGAATGGAGCAAGATGCACATTGTGTTTGGGGAATGGAGGGAGATGCACATTGTGTATGGGGAATGGAAGGAGATGCACATTGTTTACGCGGAATGGAGGGAGATGCACATTGTGTACGGTGAATGGAGGGAGATTCACATAGTCTATGGGGAATGGAGGGAGATGCACATTGGGTATGCGGAATGGAGGGATTTGCACGTTGTGTATGGGAATGGAGGGAGATGCACATAGTGTATGGGGAATGGAGGGAGATGCACTTTGTGTATGGGGAATGGAGGGAGATGGACATTGTGTACGGGGAATGGAGCAAGATGCACATTGTGTATGGGGAATGGAGGGAGATGCACATTGCGTACGGGGAATGGATGGAGATGCACATTGTGTCTGGGGATTGGAGGGAGATGCACATTGTGTATGGGGAATGGAGGGAGATGCACATTGCGTACGGGGAATGGATGGAGATGCACATTGTGTCTGGGGATTGGAGGGAGATGCACATTGCGTACGGGGAATGGACGGAGATGCAGATTGCGTACGGGGAATGGAGGGAGATGCACATTGTGTCTGGGGAATGGAGGGAGATGCACATTGCGTACGGGGAATGGAGGGAGATGCACATTGTGTATGGGGAATGGAGCAAGATGCACATTGTGTATGGGGAATGGAGGGAGATGCACATTGTGTACGGGGAATGGAGGGAGATGCACATTGTTGTATGGGGAACAGAGCGAGATGCACATTGCGTACGGGGAATGGACGGAGATGCAGATTGCGTACGGGGAATGGAGGGAGATGCACATTGTGTCTGGGGAATGGAGGGAGATGCACATTGCGTACGGGGAATGGAGGGAGATGCACATTGTGTATGGGGAATGGAGCAAGATGCACATTGTGTATGGGGAATGGAGGGAGATGCACATTGTGTACGGGGAATGGAGGGAGATGCACATTGTTGTATGGGGAACAGAGCGAGATGCACATTGTGTATGGGGAATGGAGGGAGATGCACATTGTGTATGGGGAATGGAGGGAGATGCACATTGTGTATGGGGAATGGAGCAAGATGCACATTGTGTATGGGGAATGGAGGGAGATGCACTGTGTATGGGGAATGGAAGGAGATGCACATTGTTGTATGGGGAACAGAGCGAGATGCACATTGTGTATGGGGAATGGAGGGAGATGCACATTGTTTACGCGGAATGGAGGGAGATGCACATTGTGTACGGTGAATGGAGGGAGATTCACATAGTCTATGGGGAATGGAGGGAGATGCACATTGGGTATGGGGAATGGAGGGATTTGCACGTTGTGTATGGGAATGGAGGGAGATGCACATAGTGTATGGGGAATGGAGGGAGATGCACTTTGTGTATGGGGAATGGAGGGAGATGGACATTGTGTACGGGGAACGGAGGGAGATGCACATTGTGTATGGGGATTGGAGGGAGATGCACATTGTGTATGGGGAACGGAGCGAGATGCACATTGTGTATGGGGAATGGAGGGAAATGCACGTTGTGTACGGGGAATGGAGGGAGATGGACATTGTGTATGGGGAACGAAGGGAGATGCAAGTTGTGTACGGGGAATGGAGGGAGATTGACATTGTGTATGGGGATTGGAGGGAGATGCACATAGTGTACGGGGAATGGAGGGAGATGCACATTGTGTATGGGGAATGGAGGGAGATGCACATTGTGTATGGGGAATGGAGTGAAATGCACATAGTGTACGGGGAATGGAGGGAGATGCACATTGTGTATGGGGATTGGAGGGCGATGCACATTGTGTATGGGGATTGGAGGGAGATGGACATTGTGTATTGGGAACGGAGGGAGATGCACATTGTGTACGGGGATTGGAGGGAGATGGAGATTGTGTACGGGGATTGGAGGGAGATGGACATTATGTATGGGGATTGGAGGGAGATGCACATTGTGTACGGGGAATGGAAAGAGATGGACATTGTGTACGTGGAATGGAAGGAGATGGACATTGTGTACGCTGTATGGAGGGAGATGCACAATGTGTTCTGGGAATGGATGGAGATGCACATTATTTATAGGGAATGGAGGGAGATGCACATTGTGTACGGGGAATGGAGGGAGATGCACATTGTGTACGGGGAATGGATGGAGATGCACATTGTGTATGGGGATTGGAGGGAGATACACATAGTGTACGGGGACAGGAGGGAGATGCACATTGTGTATGGGGAATGGAGGGAGATGCACGTTGTGTATGGGGAATGGAGGGAGATGCACATTGTGTATGGGGAACTGAGGGAGATGCACAATGTGTATGGGGAACGGAGGGAGATGCACATTGTGTACGGGGAATGGAGGGAGATGCACATTGTGTATGGGGAATGGAGGGAGATGCACATTGTGTACGGGGAAAGGAGGGAAATGCACATTGTGTATGGGGAACAGAGCGAGATGCACATTGTGTATGGGGAATATAGGGAGATGCACATTGTGTACGGGGAATGGAGGGAAATGCACATTGTGTATGGGGAACAGAGCGAGATGCACATTGTGTATGGGGAATGGAGGGAGATGCACATAG
Organism: Hypanus sabinus; assembly: GCF_030144855.1. Classification (NCBI taxonomy): domain Eukaryota; kingdom Metazoa; phylum Chordata; class Chondrichthyes; order Myliobatiformes; family Dasyatidae; genus Hypanus; species Hypanus sabinus. Next base: position 97,292 of record NW_026781616.1, on the reverse strand, counting down.
TGTACGGGGAATGGAGGGAGATGCACATTGTGTATGGGGAATGGAGCAAGATGCACATTGTGTATGGGGAATGGAGGGAGATGCACATTGTGTATGGGGAATGGAGGGAGATGTACATTGTGTATGGGGAATGGAAGGAGATGCACATTTTGTACGCGGAATGGAGGGAAATGCACATTGTGTATGGGGAATGGAGGGAGATGGACATTGTGTATGGGGATTGGAGGGAGATGGACATTGTGTACGGGGAACGGAGGGAAATGCACATTGTGTATGGGGATTGGAGGGAGATGCACATTGTGTATGGGGAACGGAGCAAGATGCACATTGTGTATGGGGAATGGAGGGAAATGCACGTTGTGTATGGGGAATGGAGGGAGATGGACATTGTGTATGGGGAACGGAGGGAGATGCAAGTTGTGTACGGGGAATGGAGGGAGATGGACATTGTGTATGGGGATTGGAGGGAGATGCACATAGTGTACGGGGAATGGAGGGAGATGCACATTGTGTATGGGGAACAGAGCGAGAACAACATTGTGTACTGGGAATGGAGAGAGATGCACATTGTGTACGCGGAATGGAGGGAGATGCACATTGTGTACGCGGAATGGAGGGAGATGCACATTGTGTACGGAGAATGGAGGGAGATGCACATTTTGTACGCGGAATGGAGGGAGATGGACATTGTGTATGGGGAATGGATGGAGATGCACATTGTGCACGGGGAATGGAGGGAGATGCACATTGTGTATGGGGAACGGAGCGAGATGCACATTGGGTATGGGGAATGGAGGGATTTGCACGTTGTGTATGGGAATGGAGGGAGATGCACATAGTGTATGGGCAATGGAGGGAGATGCACTTTGTGTATGGGGAACGGAGGGAGATGGACATTGTGTACGGGGAACGGAGGGAGATGCACATTGTGTATGGGGAACGGAGCGAGATGCACATTGTGTATGGGGAATGGAGGGAAATGCACGTTGTGTATGGGGAATGGAGGGAGATGCACACTGTGTACGTGGAACGGAGGGAGATGCAAGTTGTGTACGGGGAATGGAGGGAGATGGTCATTGTGTATGGGGAATGGAGAGAGATGGACATTGTGTACGCGGAATGGAGTGAGATGCACATAGTGTACGGGGAATGGAGGGAGATGCACATTGTGTATGGGGAATGGAGTGAGATGGACATTGTGTACGCGGAATGGAGGGAGATGCACATCGTGTACGGGGAATGGAGGGAGATGCACATAGTGTACGGGGAATGGAGGGAAATTCACAGTGTGTATGGGGAACGGAGGGAGATAGACATTGTGTATGGGGAATGGAGGGAGATGCACATTGTGTACGGTGAACGGAGGGAGATTCACATAGTGTATGGGGAATGGAGGGAGATGCACGTTGTGTACGGGGAATGGAGGGATTTGCACATTGTGTATGGGAATGGAGGGAGATGCACATTGTATCTGGGGAATGGAGGGAGATTCACATTGTCTATGGGGATTGGAGGGGGATGCACATTGTGTATGGGGATTGGAGGGAGATGCACATTGTGTATGGGGAATGGAGTGAAATGCACATTGTGTACGGGGAATGGAGGGAGATGCACATTGTGTATGGGGATTGGAGGGCGATGCACATTGTGTATGGGGAATGGAGGGAGATGCACATAGGGTATGGGGAATGGAGGGAGATGCACATAGTGTACGGGGAATGGAGGGAGATGCACATTGTGTATGGGGAATGGAGGGAGATGCACATTGTGTATGGGGAATGGAGCAAGATGCACATTGTGTACGCGGAATGGAGGGAGATGCACATTGTGTACGGTGAACGGAGGGAGATTCACATAGAGTATGGGAATGGAGGGAGATGCACATTGTGTACGGGGAATGGAGGGAGATGCACATTGTGTATGGGGAATGGAGCGAGATGCACATTGTGTACGGGGAATGGAGGGAAATGCACATTGGGTATGGGGAATGGAGGGATTTGCACGTTGTGTATGGGAATGGAGGGAGATGCACATAGTGTATGGGGAATGGAGTGAGATGCACTTTGTGTATGGGGAATAGAGGGAGATGGACATTGTGTACGGGGAACGGAGGGAGATGCACATTGTGCATGGGGATTGGAGGGAGATGCACATTGTGTATGGGGAACGGAGCGAGATGCACATTGTGTATGGGGAATGGAGGGAAATGCACGTTGTGTACGGGAATGGAGGGAGATGGACATTGTGTATGGGGAACGGAGGGAGATGCAAGTTGTGTACGGGGAATGGAGGGAGATGGACATTGTGTATGGGGATTGGAGGGAGATGCACATAGTGTACGGGGAATGGAGGGAGATGCACATTGTGTATGGGGAATGGAGGGGGATGCACATTGTGTACGGGGAATGTAGTGAGATGGACATTTTGTACGGGGAATGGAGGGAGATGCACATAGTGTACTGGGAATGGAGGGAAAGCACATTGTGTATGGGGAATGGAGCGAGATGCACATTGTGTATGGGGAATGGAGGGAGATGCACATTGTGTATGGGGAATGGAAGGAGATGCACATTGTGTACGGGGATTGGAGGGAGATGAACATTGTGTACGGGGAATGGAGGGAGATGCACATTGTGTACGCGGAATGGAGGGAGATGCACATTGTGTATGGGGAACTGAGGGAGATGTACATTTTGTACGGGGAATGGAGGGAGATAGACATTGTGTATGGGGAATGGAGGGAGATGCACATTGTGTATGGGGAACAGAGCGAGATGCACATTGTGTACGGGGAATGGAGAGAGATGCACATTGTGTACGCGGAATGGAGGGAGATGCACATTGTGTACGCGGAATGGAGGGAGATGCACATTGTGTATGGGGAACTGAGGGAGCTGCACATTGTGTACGGGGAATGGAGGGAGATGCACATTGTGCACGGGGAACGGAGGGAGATGCACATTGTGTATGGGGAACGGAGCGAGATGCACATTGGGTATGGGGAATGTAGGGATTTGCACGTTGTGTATGGGAATGGAGGGAGATGCACATAGTGTATGGGGAATGGAGGGAGATGCACTTTGTGTATGGGGAACGGAGGGAGATGGACATTGTGTACGGGGAACGGAGAGAGATGCACATTGTGTATGGGGAACGGAGCGAGATGCACATTGTGTATGGGGAATGGAGGGAAATGCACGTTGTGTATGGGGAATGCAGGGAGATGCACATAGTGTACGGGGAATGGAGGGAAATTCACAGTGTGTATGGGGAATGGAGGGAGATGCACATTGTGTACGGTGAACGGAGGGAGATTCACATAGTGTATGGGGAATGGAGGGAGATGCACGTTGTGTACGGGGAATGGAGGGATTTGCACATTGTGTATGGGAATGGAGGGAGATGCACATTGTATCTGGGGAATGGAGGGAGATTCACATTGTCTATGGGGATTGGAGGGGGATGCACATTGTGTATGGGGAATGGAGGGAGATGCACATTGTGTATGGGGAATGGAGTGAAATGCACATTGTGTACGGGGAATGGAGGGAGATGCACATTGTGTATGGGGATTGGAGGGCGATGCACATTGTGTATGGGGAATGGAGGGAGATGCACATAGGGTATGGGGAATGGAGGGAGATGCACATAGTGTACGGGGAATGGAGGGAGATGCACATTGTGTATGGGGAATGGAGGGAGATGCACATTGTGTATGGGGAATGGAGCAAGATGCACATTGTGTACGCGGAATGGAGGGAGATGCACATTGTGTACGGTGAACGGAGGGAGATTCACATAGAGTATGGGGAATGGAGGGAGATGCACATTGTGTACGGGGAATGGAGGGAGATGCACATTGTGTATGGGGAATGGAGCGAGATGCACATTGTGTACGGGGAATGGAGGGAAATGCACATTGTGTATGGAGAACAGAGCGAGATGCACATTGTGTATGGGGAATGGAGGGAGATGCACATTGTCTATGGGGAATGGAGGGAGATGCACATTGGGTATGGGGAATGGAGGGATTTGCACGTTGTGTATGGGAATGGAGGGAGATGCACATAGTGTATGGGGAATGGAGGGAGATGCACTTTGTGTATGGGGAATAGAGGGAGATGGACATTGTGTACGGGGAACGGAGGGAGATGCACATTGTGTATGGGGATTGGAGGGAGATGCACATTGTGTATGGGGAACGGAGCGAGATGCACATTGTGTATGGGGAATGGAGGGAAATGCACGTTGTGTACGGGAATGGAGGGAGATGGACATTGTGTATGGGGAACGGAGGGAGATGCAAGTTGTGTACGGGGAATGGAGGGAGATGGACATTGTGTATGGGGATTGGAGGGAGATGCACATAGTGTACGGGGAATGGAGGGAGATGCACATTGTGTATGGGGAATGGAGGGGGATGCACATTGTGTACGGGGAATGTAGTGAGATGGACATTTTGTACGGGGAATGGAGGGAGATGCACATAGTGTACTGGGAATGGAGGGAAAGCACATTGTGTATGGGGAATGGAGCGAGATGCACATTGTGTATGGGGAATGGAGGGAGATGCACATTGTGTATGGGGAATGGAAGGAGATGCACATTGTGTACGGGGATTGGAGGGAGATGAACATTGTGTACGGGGAATGGAGGGAGATGCACATTGTGTACGCGGAATGGAGGGAGATGCACATTGTGTATGGGGAACTGAGGGAGATGTACATTGTGTACGGGGAATGGAGGGAGATAGACATTGTGTATGGGGAATGGAGGGAGATGCACATTGTGTATGGGGAACAGAGCGAGATGCACATTGTGTACGGTGAATGGAGAGAGATGCACATTGTGTACGCGGAATGGAGGGAGATGCACATTGTGTACGCGGAATGGAGGGAGATGCACATTGTGTATGGGGAACTGAGGGAGATGCACATTGTGTACGGGGAATGGAGGGAGATGCACATTGTGCACGGGGAACGGAGGGAGATGCACATTGTGTATGGGGAACGGAGCGAGATGCACATTGGGTATGGGGAATGTAGGGATTTGCACGTTGTGTATGGGGAATGGAAGGAGATGCACATTGTGTACGGGGATTGGAGGGAGATGCACATTGTGCACGGGGAATGGAGGGAGATGCACATTGTGCATGGGGAACTGAGGGAGATGCACATTGTGTACGGGTTATGGAGGGAGATAGACATTGTGTATGGGGAATGGAGGGAGATGCACATTGTGTATGGGGAACAGAGCGAGATGCACATTGTGTACGTGGAATGGAGGGAGATAGACATTGTGTATGGGGAATGGAGGGAGATGCACATTGTGTATGGGGAACAGAGCGAGAACAACATTGTGTACTGGGAATGGAGAGAGATGCACATTGTGTGCGCGGAATGGAGGGAGATGCACATTGTGTACGCGGAATGGAGGGAGATGCACGTTGTGTATGGGGAATGGAGGAGATGGACATTGTGTATGGGGAACGGAGCGAGATGCACATTGGGTATGGGGAATGGAGGGATTTGCACGTTGTGTATGGGAATGGAGGGAGATGCACATAGTGTATGGGGAACGGAGCGAGATGCACATTGGGTATGGGGAATGGAGGGATTTGCACGTTGTGTATGGGAATGGAGGGAGATGCACATAGTGTATGGGCAATGGAGGGAGATGCACTTTGTGTATGGGGAAAGGAGGGAGATGGACATTGTGTACGGGGAACGGAGGGAGATGCACATTGTGTATGGGGAACGGAGCGAGATGCACATTGTGTATGGGGAATGGAGGGAAATGCACGTTGTGTATGGGGAATGGAGGGAGATGCACACTGTGTACGGGGAACGGAGGGAGATGCAAGTTGTGTACGGGGAATGGAGGGAGATGGACATTGTGTATGGGGAATGGAGAGAGATGGACATTGTGTACGCGGAATGGAGTGAGATGCACATAGTGTACGGGGAATGGAGGGAGATGCACATTGTGTATGGGGAATGGAGTGAGATGGACATTGTGTACGCGGAATGGAGGGAGATGCACATCGTGTACGGGGAATGGAGGGAGATGCACATAGTGTACGGGGAATGGAGGGAAATTCACAGTGTGTATGGGGAATGGAGGGAGATGCACATTGTGTACGGTGAACGGAGGGAGATTCACATAGTGTATGGGGAATGGAGGGAGATGCACGTTGTGTACGGGGAATGGAGGGATTTGCACATTGTGTATGGGAATGGAGGGAGATGCACATTGTATCTGGGGAATGGAGGGAGATTCACATTGTCTATGGGGATTGGAGGGGGATGCACATTGTGTATGGGGAATGGAGGGAGATGCACATTGTGTATGGGGAATGGAGTGAAATGCACATTGTGTACGGGGAATGGAGGGAGATGCACATTGTGTATGGGGATTGGAGGGCGATGCACATTGTGTATGGGGAATGGAGGGAGATGCACATAGGGTATGGGGAATGGAGGGAGATGCACATAGTGTACGGGGAATGGAGGGAGATGCACATTGTGTATGGGGAATGGAGGGAGATGCACATTGTGTATGGGGAATGGAGCAAGATGCACATTGTGTACGCGGAATGGAGGGAGATGCACATTGTGTACGGTGAACGGAGGGAGATTCACATAGAGTATGGGGAATGGAGGGAGATGCACATTGTGTACGGGGAATGGAGGGAGATGCACATTGTGTATGGGGAATGGAGCGAGATGCACATTGTGTACGGGGAATGGAGGGAAATGCACATTGTGTATGGAGAACAGAGCGAGATGCACATTGTGTATGGGGAATGGAGGGAGATGCACATTGTCTATGGGGAATGGAGGGAGATGCACATTGGGTATGGGGAATGGAGGGATTTGCACGTTGTGTATGGGAATGGAGGGAGATGCACATAGTGTATGGGGAATGGAGGGAGATGCACTTTGTGTATGGGGAATAGAGGGAGATGGACATTGTGTACGGGGAACGGAGGGAGATGCACATTGTGTATGGGGATTGGAGGGAGATGCACATTGTGTATGGGGAACGGAGCGAGATGCACATTGTGTATGGGGAATGGAGGGAAATGCACGTTGTGTACGGGAATGGAGGGAGATGGACATTGTGTATGGGGAACGGAGGGAGATGCAAGTTGTGTACGGGGAATGGAGGGAGATGGACATTGTGTATGGGGATTGGAGGGAGATGCACATAGTGTACGGGGAATGGAGGGAGATGCACATTGTGTATGGGGAATGGAGGGGGATGCACATTGTGTACGGGGAATGTAGTGAGATGGACATTTTGTACGGGGAATGGAGGGAGATGCACATAGTGTACTGGGAATGGAGGGAAAGCACATTGTGTATGGGGAATGGAGCGAGATGCACATTGTGTATGGGGAATGGAGGGAGATGCACATTGTGTATGGGGAATGGAAGGAGATGCACATTGTGTACGGGGATTGGAGGGAGATGAACATTGTGAACGGGGAATGGAGGGAGATGCACATTGTGTACGCGGAATGGAGGGAGATGCACATTGTGTATGGGGAACTGAGGGAGATGTACATTGTGTACGGGGAATGGAGGGAGATAGACATTGTGTATGGGGAATGGAGGGAGATGCACATTGTGTATGGGGAACAGAGCGAGATGCACATTGTGTACGGGGAATGGAGAGAGATGCACATTGTGTACGCGGAATGGAGGGAGATGCACATTGTGTACGCGGAATGGAGGGAGATGCACATTGTGTATGGGGAACTGAGGGAGATGCACATTGTGTACGGGGAATGGAGGGAGATGCACATTGTGCACGGGGAACGGAGGGAGATGCACATTGTGTATGGGGAACGGAGCGAGATGCACATTGGGTATGGGGAATGTAGGGATTTGCACGTTGTGTATGGGAATGTAGGGAGATGCACATAGTGTATGGGGAATGGAGGGAGATGCACTTTGTGTATGGGGAACGGAGGGAGATGGACATTGTGTACGGGGAACGGAGGGAGATGCACATTGTGTATGGGGAACGGAGCGAGATGCACATTGTGTATGGGGAATGGAGGGAAATGCACTTTGTGTATGGGGAATGCAGGGAGATGCACACTGTGTACGGGGAAAGGAGAGAGATGGACATTGTGTACGCGGAATGGAGTGAGATGCACATAGTGTACGGGGAATGGAGGGAGATGCACATTGTGTATGGGGAATGGAGTGAGATGGACATTGTGTACGCGGAATGGAGGGAGATGCACATAGTGTACGGGGAATGGAGGGAGATGCACATAGTGTACGGGGAATGGAGGGAAATGCACATTGTGTATGGGGAATGGAGGGAGATGCACTTTGTGTATGGGGAACGGAGGGAGATGGACATTGTGTACGGGTAACGGAGGGAGATGCACATTGTGTATGGGGAACGGAGCGAGATGCACATTGTGTACGCGGAATGGAGGGAGATGGACATTGTGTATGGGGAATGGAGGGAGATGGACATTGTGTATGGGGAATGGAGAGAGATGGACATTGTGTACGCGGAATGGAGTGAGATGCACATAGTGTACGGGGAATGGAGGGAGATGCACATTGTGTATGGGGAATGGAGTGAGATGGAGATTGTGTACGCGGAATGGAGGGAGATGCACATAGTGCACGGGGAATGGAGGGAGATGCACATAGTGTACGGGGAATGGAGGGAAATGCACATTGTGTATGGGGAATTAGGGAGATAGACATTGTGTATGGGGAATGGAGGGAGATGCACATTGTGTACGGTGAACGGAGGGAGATTCACATAGTGTATGGGGAATGGAGGGAGATGCACGTTGTGTACGGGGAATGGAGGGATTTGCACATTGTGTATGGGAATGGAGGGAGATGCACATTGTGACTGGGGAATGGAGGGAGATTCACATTGTCTATGGGGATTGGAGGGAGATGCACATTGTGTATGGGGAATGGAGGGAGATGCACATTGTGTATGGGGAATGGAGTGAAATGCACATTGTGTACGGGGAATGGAGGGAGATGCACATTGTGTATGTAATTGGAGGGCGATGCACATTGTGTATGGGGATTGGAGGGAGATGGACATTGTGTATTGGGAACGGAGGGAGATGCACATTGTGTACGGGGATTGGAGGGAGATGGACATTGTGTACGGGGATTGGAGGGAGATGGACATTGTGTATGGGGATTGGAGGGAGATGCACATTGTGTACGGGGAATGGATGGAGATGCACATTATTTATGGGGAATGGAGAGAGATGCACATTGTGTACGGGGAATGGAGGGAGATGCACATTGTGTACGGGGAATGGATGGAGATGCACATTGTGTATGGGGATTGGAGGGAGATGCACGTTGCGTATGGGGAATGGAGGGAGATGCACATTGTGTATGGGGAACTGAGGGAGATGCACAATGTGTATGGGGAACGGAGGGAGATGCACATTGTGTACGGGGAATGGAGGGAGATGGACATTGTGTACGGGGAATGGAGGGAGATGCACAGTGTGTATGGGGAATGGAGGGAGATGCACATTGTGTATGGGGAATGGAGGGAGATGCACATTGTGTACGGGGAATGGAGTGAGATGCACATTGTGTATGTGGAATGTATGAAGATGCACATTGTGTATGGGGAATGGAGCAAGATGCACATTGTGTATGGGGAATGGAGCAAGATGCACATTGTGTATGGGGAATGGAAGGAGATGCACATTGTGTATGGGGAATGGAGGGAGATGCACATTGTGTACGGGGAATGTAGGGAGATGCACATTGCGTACGGGGTATGGAGGGAGATGCACATAGTGTACGGGGAATGGAGGGAGATGCACATTGTGTATGGGGAATGGAGCAAGATGCACATTGTGTATGGGGAATGGAGGGAGATGCACATTGCGTACGGGGAATGGATGGAGATGCACATTGTGTCTGGGGATTGGAGGGAGATGCACATTGCGTACGGGGAATGGACGGAGATGCAGATTGCGTACGGGGAATGGAGGGAGATTCACATTGTGTCTGGGGCATGGAGGGAGATGCACATTGCGTACGGGGAATGGAGGGAGATGCACATTGTGTATGGGGAATGGAGCAAGATGCACATTGTGTATGGGGAATGGAGGGAGATGCACATTGCGTACGGGGAATGGATGGAGATGCACATTGTGTCTGGGGAATGGAGCAAGATGCACATTGTGTATGGGGAATGGAAGGAGATGCAGATTGTGTATGGGGAATGGAGGGAGATGCACATTCTGAATGGGGAATGGTGTGAAATGCACATTGTGTACGGGGAATGGTGTGAAATGCACATTGTGTACGGGGAATGGAGGGAGATGCACATTGTGTACGGGGAATGGAGGGAGATGCACATTGTGTATGGGGAATGGAGCAAGATGCACATTGTGTATGGGGAATGGAGGGAGATGCACATTGCGTACGGGGAATGGATGGAGATGCACATTGTGTCTGGGGATTGGATGGAGATGCACATTGCGTACGGGGAATGGACGGAGATGCAGATTGCGTACGGGGAATGGAGGGAGATGCACATTGTGTCTGGGGCATGGAGGGAGATGCACATTGCGTACGGGGAATGGAGGGAGATGCACATTGTGTATGGGGATTGGAGGGAGATGCACATTGTGTACGGGGATTGGAGGGAGATGCACATTGTGTATGGGGAATGGAGAGAAATGGACATTGTGTACGCGGAATGGAGGGAGATGCACATTGTGTACGGTGAACGGAGGGAGATTCACATAGAGTATGGGGAATGGAGGGAGATGCACATTGTGTATGGGGAACAGAGCGAGATGCACATTGTGTACGGGGAATGGAGAGAGATGCACATTGTGTACGCGGAATGGAGGGAGATGCACATTGTGTACGCGGAATGGAGGGAGATGCACATTGTGTATGGGGAACTGAGGGAGATGCACATTGTGTACGGGGATTGGAGGGAGATAGACATTGTGTATGGGGAACGGAGGGAGATGCACATTGTGTACGCGGAATGGAGGGAGATGCACATTGTGCACGGTGAACGGAGGGAGATGCATATTGTGTATGGGGAACGGAGCGAGATGCACATTGGGTATGGGGAATATAGGGATTTGCACGTTGTGTATGGGAATGGAGGGAGATGCACATAGTGTATGGGGAATGGAGGGAGATGCAGATTGCGTACGGGGAATGGAGGGAGATGCACATTGTGTCTGGGGCATGGAGGGAGATGCACATTGCGTACGGGGAATGGAGGGAGATGCACATTGTGTATGGGGAATGGTGTGAAATGCACATTGTGTACGGGGAATGGTGTGAAATGCACATTGTGTACGGGGAATGGAGGGAGATGCACATTGTGTACGGGGAATGGAGGGAGATGCACATTGTGTATGGGGAATGGAGCAAGATGCACATTGTGTATGGGGAATGGAGGGAGATGCACATTGCGTACGGGGAATGGATGGAGATGCACATTGTGTCTGGGGATTGGATGGAGATGCACATTGCGTACGGGGAATGGACGGAGATGCAGATTGCGTACGGGGAATGGAGGGAGATGCACATTGTGTCTGGGGCATGGAGGGAGATGCACATTGCGTACGGGGAATGGAGGGAGATGCACATTGTGTATGGGGATTGGAGGGAGATGCACATTGTGTACGGGGATTGGAGGGAGATGCACATTGTGTATGGGGAATGGAGAGAAATGGACATTGTGTACGCGGAATGGAGGGAGATGCACATTGTGTACGGTGAACGGAGGGAGATTCACATAGAGTATGGGGAATGGAGGGAGATGCACATTGTGTATGGGGAACAGAGCGAGATGCACATTGTGTACGGGGAATGGAGAGAGATGCACATTGTGTACGCGGAATGGAGGGAGATGCACATTGTGTACGCGGAATGGAGGGAGATGCACATTGTGTATGGGGAACTGAGGGAGATGCACATTGTGTACGGGGATTGGAGGGAGATGCACATTGTGTACGGGGAATGGAGTGAGATGCACATTGTGTATGTGGAATGTATGAAGATGCACATTGTGTATGGGGAATGGAGCAAGATGCACATTGTGTATGGGGAATGGAGCAAGATGCACATTGTGTATGGGGAATGGAAGGAGATGCACATTGTGTATGGGGAATGGAGGGAGATGCACATTGTGTACGGGGAATGGAGGGAGATGCACATTGCGTACGGGGTATGGAGGGAGATGCACATAGTGTACGGGGAATGGAGGGAGATGCACATTGTGTATGGGGAATGGAGCAAGATGCACATTGTGTATGGGGAATGGAGGGAGATGCACATTGCGTACGGGGAATGGATGGAGATGCACATTGTGTCTGGGGATTGGAGGGAGATGCACATTGCGTACGGGGAATGGACGGAGATGCAGATTGCGTACGGGGAATGGAGGGAGATTCACATTGTGTCTGGGGCATGGAGGGAGATGCACATTGCGTACGGGGAATGGAGGGAGATGCACATTGTGTATGGGGAATGGAGCAAGATGCACATTGTGTATGGGGAATGGAGGGAGATGCACATTGCGTACGGGGAATGGATGGAGATGCACATTGTGTCTGGGGAATGGAGCAAGATGCACATTGTGTATGGGGAATGGAAGGAGATGCAGATTGTGTATGGGGAATGGAGGGAGATGCACATTCTGAATGGGGAATGGTGTGAAATGCACATTGTGTACGGGGAATGGTGTGAAATGCACATTGTGTACGGGGAATGGAGGGAGATGCACATTGTGTACGGGGAATGGAGGGAGATGCACATTGTGTATGGGGAATGGAGCAAGATGCACATTGTGTATGGGGAATGGAGGGAGATGCACATTGCGTACGGGGAATGGATGGAGATGCACATTGTGTCTGGGGATTGGATGGAGATGCACATTGCGTACGGGGAATGGACGGAGATGCAGATTGCGTACGGGGAATGGAGGGAGATGCACATTGTGTCTGGGGCATGGAGGGAGATGCACATTGCGTACGGGGAATGGAGGGAGATGCACATTGTGTATGGGGATTGGAGGGAGATGCACATTGTGTACGGGGATTGGAGGGAGATGCACATTGTGTATGGGGAATGGAGAGAAATGGACATTGTGTACGCAGAATGGAGGGAGATGCACATAGTGTATGGGGAATGGAGGGAGATGCACATAGGGTATGGGGAATGGATGGAGGTGCACATAGTGTACGGGGAATGGAGGGAGATGCACATTGTGTACGGGGAATGGAGGGAGATGCACATTGTGTCTGGGGAATGGAGGGAGATGCACATTGCGTACGGGGATTGGAGGGAGATGCACATTGTGTATGGGGATTGGAGGGAGATGCACATTGTGTACGGGGATTGGAGGGAGATGCACATTGTGTATGGGGAATGGAGAGAGATGGACATTGTGTACGCAGAATGGAGGGAGATGCACATAGTGTATGGGGAATGGAGGGAGATGCACATAGGGTATGGGGAATGGATGGAGATGCACATAGTGTACGGGGAATGGAGGGAGATGCACATTGTGTATGGGAAATGGAGGGAGACGCACATAGTGTACGGGGAATGGAGGGAGATTCACATTGTGTATGCGGAATGGAGGGAGATGCACATTGTGTACGGTGAACGGAGGGAGATTCACATAGTGTATGGGGAATGGAGGGAGATGCACATTGTGTACGGGGAATGGAGGGAGATGCACATTGTGTATGTGGAATGGAGAGTGATGCACATTGTTTACGGGGAATGGAGGGAGATGCACATTGTTGTATGGGGAACAGAGCGAGATGCACATTGTGTATGGGGAATGGAGGGAGATGCACATTGTGTATGGGGAATGGAGCAAGATGCACATTGTGTTTGGGGAATGGAGGGAGATGCACATTGTGTACGGGGAATGGAAGGAGATGCACATTGTTTACGCGGAATGGAGGGAGATGCACATTGTGTACGGTGAATGGAGGGAGATTCACATAGTCTATGGGGAATGGAGGGAGATGTACATTGGGTATGGGGAATGGAGGGATTTGCACGTTGTGTATGGGAATGGAGGGAGATGCACATAGTGTATGGGGAATGGAGGGAGATGCACATTGTGACTGGGGAATGGAGGGAGATTCACATTGTCTATGGGGATTGGAGGGAGATGCACATTGTGTATGGGGAATGGAGGGAGATGCACATTGGGTATGGGGAATGGAGGGATTTGCACGTTGTGTATGGGAATGGAGGGAGATGCACATAGTGTATGGGGAATGGAGGGAGATGCACTTTGTGTATGGGGAATGGAGGGAGATGGACATTGTGTACGGGGAACGGAGGGAGATGCACATTGTGTATGGGGATTGGAGGGAGATGCACATTGTGTATGGGGAACTGAGCGAGATGCACATTGTGTATGGGGAATGGAGGGAAATGCACGTTGTGTACGGGGAATGGAGGGAGATGGACATTGTGTATGGGGAACGAAGGGAGATGCAAGTTGTGTACGGGGAATGGAGGGAGATTGACATTGTGTATGGGGATTGGAGGGAGATGCACATAGTGTACGGGGAATGGAGGGAGATGCACATTGTGTATGGGGAATGGAGGGAGATGCACATTGTGTATGGGGAATGGAGTGAAATGCACATAGTGTACGGGGAATGGAGGGAGATGCACATTGTGTATGGGGATTGGAGGGCGATGCACATTGTGTATGGGGATTGGAGGGAGATGGACATTGTGTATTGGGAACGGAGGGAGATGCACATTGTGTACGGGGATTGGAGGGAGATGGAGATTGTGTACGGGGATTGGAGGGAGATGGACATTATGTATGGGGATTGGAGGGAGATGCACATTGCGTACGGGGAATGGATGGAGATGCACATTGTGTCTGGGGATTGGAGGGAGATGCACATTGCGTACGGGGAATGGACGGAGATGCAGATTGCGTACGGGGAATGGAGGGAGATGCACATTGTGTCTGGGGAATGGAGGGAGATGCACATTGCGTACGGGGAATGGAGGGAGATGCACATTGTGTATGGGGAATGGAGCAAGATGCACATTGTGTATGGGGAATGGAGGGAGATGCACATTGTGTACGGGGAATGGAGGGAGATGCACATTGTTGTATGGGGAACAGAGCGAGATGCACATTGTGTATGGGGAATGGAGGGAGATGCACATTGTGTATGGGGAATGGAGCAAGATGCACATTGTGTATGGGGAATGGAGGGAGATGCACATTGTGTATGGGGAATGGAAGGAGATGCACATTGTTGTATGGGGAACAGAGCGAGATGCACATTGTGTATGGGGAATGGAGGGAGATGCACATTGTGTATGGGGAATGGAGCAAGATGCACATTGTGTATGGGGAATGGAGGGAGATGCACATTGTGTATGGGGAATGGAAGGAGATGCACATTGTTTACGCGGAATGGAGGGAGATGCACATTGTGTACGGTGAATGGAGGGAGATTCACATAGTCTATGGGGAATGGAGGGAGATGCACATTGGGTATGGGGAATGGAGGGATTTGCACGTTGTGTATGGGAATGGAGGGAGATGCACATAGTGTATGGGGAATGGAGGGAGATGCACTTTGTGTATGGGGAATGGAGGGAGATGGACATTGTGTACGGGGAACGGAGGGAGATGCACATTGTGTATGGGGAACGGAGCGAGATGCACATTGTGTATGGGGAATGGAGGGAAATGCACGTTGTGTACGGGGAATGGAGGGAGATGGACATTGTGTATGGGGAACGAAGGGAGATGCAAGTTGTGTACGGGGAATGGAGGGAGATTGACATTGTGTATGGGGATTGGAGGGAGATGCACATAGTGTACGGGGAATGGAGGGAGATGCACATTGTGTATGGGGAATGGAGGGAGATGCACATTGTGTATGGGGAATGGAGTGAAATGCACATAGTGTACGGGGAATGGAGGGAGATGCACATTGTGTATGGGGATTGGAGGGCGATGCACATTGTGTATGGGGATTGGAGGGAGATGGACATTGTGTATTGGGAACGGAGGGAGATGCACATTGTGTACGGGGATTGGAGGGAGATGGAGATTGTGTACGGGGATTGGAGGGAGATGGACATTATGTATGGGGATTGGAGGGAGATGCACATTGTGTACGGGGAATGGAAAGAGATGGACATTGTGTACGTGGAATGGAAGGAGATGGACATTGTGTACGCTGTATGGAGGGAGATGCACAATGTGTTGTGGGAATGGATGGAGATGCACATTATTTATAGGGAATGGAGGGAGATGCACATTGTGTATGGGGAACAGAGCGAGATGCACATTGTGTACGGGGAATGGAGAGAGATGCACATTGTGTACGGGGAATGGAGGGAGATGCACATAGGGTATGGGGAATGGATGGAGATGCACATAGTGTACGGGAATGGAGGGAGATGCACATTGTGTACGGGGAATGGAGGGAGATGCACATTGTGTACGGGGAATGGAGGGAGATGCACATTGTGTCTGGGGAATGGAGGGAGATGCACATTGCGTACGTGGATTGGAAGGAGATGCACATTGTGTATGGGGATTGGAGGGAGATGCACATTGTGTACGGGGATTGTAGGGAGATGCACATTGTGTATGGGGAATGGAGAGAAATGGACATTGTGTACGCAGAATGGAGGGAGATGCACATAGTTTAATGGGAATGGAGGGAGATGCACATAGGGTATGGGGAATGGATGGAGATGCACATAGTGTACGGGGAATGGAGGGAGATGCACATTGTGTACGGGGAATGGAGGGAGATGCACATTGTGTACGGGGAATGGAGGGAGATGCACATTGTGTCTGGGGAATGGAGGGAGATGCACATTGCGTACGGGGATTGGAGGGAGATGCACATTGTGTATGGGGATTGGAGGGAGATGCACATTGTGTACGGGGATTGGAGGGAGATGCACATTGTGTATGGGGAATGGAGAGAAATGGACATTGTGTACGCAGAATGGAGGGAGATGCACATAGTGTATGGGGAATGGAGGGAGATGCACATAGGGTATGGGGAATGGATGGAGATGCACATAGTGTACGGGGAATGGAGGGAGATGCACATTGTGTACGGGGAATGGAGGGAGATGCACATTGTGTATGCGGAATGGAGGGAGATGCACATTGTGTACGGTGAACGGAGGGAGATTCACATAGTGTATGGGGAATGGAGGGAGATGCACATTGTGTACGGGGAATGGAGGGAGATGCACATTGTGTATGTGGAATGGAGGGTGATGCACATTGTTTACGGGGAATGGAGGGAGATGCACATTGTTGTATGGGGAACAGAGCGAGATGCACATTGTGTATGGGGAATGGAGCAGGATGCACATTGTGTATGGGGAATGGAGGGAGATGCACATAGTGTATGGGGAATGGAGGGAGATGCACATTGTGTACGGGGAATGGAAGGAGATGCACATAGTGCACGGGGAATGGAGTGAGATGCACATTGTGTATGGGGAATGGGGGGAGATGCACATTGTGTATGGGGAATGGAGCAAGATGCACATTGTGTATGGGGAATGGAAGGAGATGCACATAGTGCACGGGGAATGGAGTGAGATGCACATTGTGTATGGGGAATGGGGGGAGATGCACATTGTGTATGGGGAATGGAGCAAGATGCACATTGTGTATGGGGAATGGAGCAAGATGCACATTGTGTATGGGGAATGGAAGGAGATGCACATTGTGTATGGGGAATGGAGGGAGATGCACATTCTGAATGGGGAATGGTGTGAAATTCACATTGTGTACGGGGAATGGAGTGAAATGCACATTGTGTACGGGGAATGGAGGGAGATGCACATTGCGTACGGGGTATGGAGGGAGATGCACATAGTGTACGGGGAATGGAGGGAGATGCACATTGTGTATGGGGAATGGAGCAAGATGCACATTGTGTATGGGGAATGGAGGGAGATGCACATTGCGTACGGGGAATGGATGGAGATGCACATTGTGTCTGGGGATTGGAGGGAGATGCACATTGCGTACGGGGAATGGACGGAGATGCAGATTGCGTACGGGGAATGGAGGGAGATGCACATTGTGTCTGGGGCATGGAGGGAGATGCACATTGCGTACGGGGAATGGAGGGAGATGCACATTGTGTATGGGGAATGGAGCAAGATGCACATTGTGTATGGGGAATGGAGGGAGATGCACATTGCGTACGGGGAATGGATGGAGATGCACATTGTGTCTGGGGATTGGAGGGAGATGCACATTGCGTACGGGGAATGGACGGAGATGCAGATTGCGTACGGGGAATGGAGGGAG
The DNA here is from genome assembly GCF_030144855.1 of Hypanus sabinus. Classification (NCBI taxonomy): domain Eukaryota; kingdom Metazoa; phylum Chordata; class Chondrichthyes; order Myliobatiformes; family Dasyatidae; genus Hypanus; species Hypanus sabinus. The sequence goes on along the minus strand of NW_026781616.1, from coordinate 78,935 downwards.
ATGCACATTGTGTCTGGGGAATGGAGGGAGATGCACATTGCGTACGGGGAATGGAGGGAGATGCACATTGTGTACGGGGAATGGAGGGAGATGCACATTGTGTCTGGGGAATGGAGGGAGATGCACATTGCGTACGGGGATTGGAGGGAGATGCACATTGTGTATGGGGATTGGAGGGAGATGCACATTGTGTACGGGGATTGTAGGGAGATGCACATTGTGTATGGGGAATGGAGAGAAATGGACATTGTGTACGCAGAATGGAGGGAGATGCACATAGTGTATGTGGAATGGAGGGAGATGCACATAGGGTATGGGGAATGGATGGAGATGCACATAGTGTACGGGGAATGGAGGGAGATGCACATTGTGTACGGGGAATGGAGGGAGATGCACATTGTGTACGGGGAATGGAGGGAGATGCACATTGTGTCTGGGGAATGGAGGGAGATGCACATTGCGTACGGGGATTGGAGGGAGATGCACATTGTGTATGGGGATTGGAGGGAGATGCACATTGTGTACGGGGAATGGAGGGAGATGCACATTGTGTATGGGGAATGGAGAGAGATGGACATTGTGTACGCAGAATGGAGGGAGATGCACATAGTGTATGGGGAATGGAGGGAGATGCACATAGGGTATGGGGAATGGATGGAGATGCACATAGTGTACGGGGAATGGAGGGAGATGCACATTGTGTACGGGGAATGGAGGGAGATGCACATTGTGTATGCGGAATGGAGGGAGATGCACATTGTGTACGGTGAACGGAGGGAGATTCACATAGTGTATGGGGAATGGAGGGAGATGCACATTGTGTACGGGGAATGGAGGGAGATGCACATTGTGTATGTGGAATGGAGGGTGATGCACATTGTTTACGGGGAATGGAGGGAGATGCACATTGTTGTATGGGGAACAGAGCGAGATGCACATTGTGTATGGGGAATGGAGGGAGATGGACATTGTGTATGGGGAATGGAGCAAGATGCACATTGTGTTTGGGGAATGGAGGGAGATGCACATTGTGTATGGGGAATGGAAGGAGATGCACATTGTTTACGCGGAATGGAGGGAGATGCACATTGTGTACGGTGAATGGAGGGAGATTCACATAGTCTATGGGGAATGGAGGGAGATGCACATTGGGTATGGGGAATGGAGGGATTTGCACGTTGTGTATGGGAATGGAGGGAGATGCACATAGTGTATGGGGAATGGAGGGAGATGCACTTTGTGTATGGGGAATGGAGGGAGATGGACATTGTGTACGGGGAATGGAGCAAGATGCACATTGTGTCTGGGGATTGGAGGGAGATGCACATTGCGTACGGGGAATGGACGGAGATGCAGATTGCGTACGGGGAATGGAGGGAGATGCACATTGTGTCTGGGGAATGGAGGGAGATGCACATTGCGTACGGGGAATGGAGGGAGATGCACATTGTGTATGGGGAATGGAGCAAGATGCACATTGTGTATGGGGAATGGAGGGAGATGCACATTGTGTACGGGGAATGGAGGGAGATGCACATTGTTGTATGGGGAACAGAGCGAGATGCACATTGTGTATGGGGAATGGAGGGAGATGCACATTGTGTATGGGGAATGGAGCAAGATGCACATTGTGTATGGGGAATGGAGGGAGATTCACATTGTGTATGGGGAATGGAGTGAAATGCACATAGTGTACGGGGAATGGAGGGAGATGCACATTGTGTATGGGGATTGGAGGGCGATGCACATTGTGTATGGGGATTGGAGGGAGATGGACATTGTGTATGGGGAACGAAGGGAGATGCAAGTTGTGTACGGGGAATGGAGGGAGATTGACATTGTGTATGGGGATTGGAGGGAGATGCACATAGTGTACGGGGAATGGAGGGAGATGCACATTGTGTATGGGGAATGGAGGGAGATGCACATTGTGTATGGGGAATGGAGTGAAATGCACATAGTGTACGGGGAATGGAGGGAGATGCACATTGTGTATGGGGATTGGAGGGCGATGCACATTGTGTATGGGGATTGGAGGGAGATGGACATTGTGTATTGGGAACGGAGGGAGATGCACATTGTGTACGGGGATTGGAGGGAGATGGAGATTGTGTACGGGGATTGGAGGGAGATGGACATTATGTATGGGGATTGGAGGGAGATGCACATTGTGTACGGGGAATGGAAAGAGATGGACATTGTGTACGTGGAATGGAAGGAGATGGACATTGTGTACGCTGTATGGAGGGAGATGCACAATGTGTTCTGGGAATGGATGGAGATGCACATTATTTATAGGGAATGGAGGGAGATGCACATTGTGTATGGGGAACAGAGCGAGATGCACATTGTGTACGGGGAATGGAGAGAGATGCACATTGTGTACGGGGAATGGAGGGAGATGCACATAGGGTATGGGGATTGGATGGAGATGCACATAGTGTACGGGAATGGAGGGAGATGCACATTGTGTACGGGGAATGGAGGGAGATGCACATTGTGTACGGGGAATGGAGGGAGATGCACATTGTGTCTGGGGAATGGAGGGAGATGCACATTGCGTACGTGGATTGGAAGGAGATGCACATTGTGTATGGGGATTGGAGGGAGATGCACATTGTGTACGGGGATTGTAGGGAGATGCACATTGTGTATGGGGAATGGAGAGAAATGGACATTGTGTACGCAGAATGGAGGGAGATGCACATAGTTTAATGGGAATGGAGGGAGATGCACATAGGGTATGGGGAATGGATGGAGATGCACATAGTGTACGGGGAATGGAGGGAGATGCACATTGTGTACGGGGAATGGAGGGAGATGCACATTGTGTACGGGGAATGGAGGGAGATGCACATTGTGTCTGGGGAATGGAGGGAGATGCACATTGCGTACGGGGATTGGAGGGAGATGCACATTGTGTATGGGGATTGGAGGGAGATGCACATTGTGTACGGGGATTGGAGGGAGATGCACATTGTGTATGGGGAATGGAGAGAGATGGACATTGTGTACGCAGAATGGAGGGAGATGCACATAGTGTATGGGGAATGGAGGGAGATGCACATAGGGTATGGGGAATGGATGGAGATGCACATAGTGTACGGGGAATGGAGGGAGATGCACATTGTGTACGGGGAATGGAGGGAGATGCACATTGTGTATGCGGAATGGAGGGAGATGCACATTGTGTACGGTGAACGGAGGGAGATTCACATAGTGTATGGGGAATGGAGGGAGATGCACATTGTGTACGGGGAATGGAGGGAGATGCACATTGTGTATGTGGAATGGAGGCTGATGCACATTGTTTACGGGGAATGGAGGGAGATGCACATTGTTGTATGGGGAACAGAGCGAGATGCACATTGTGTATGGGGAATGGAGCAGGATGCACATTGTGTATGGGGAATGGAGGGAGATGCACATAGTGTATGGGGAATGGAGGGAGATGCACATTGTGTACGGGGAATGGAAGGAGATGCACATAGTGCACGGGGAATGGAGTGAGATGCACATTGTGTATGGGGAATGGGGGGAGATGCACATTGTGTATGGGGAATGGAGCAAGATGCACATTGTGTATGGGGAATGGAAGGAGATGCACATAGTGCACGGGGAATGGAGTGAGATGCACATTGTGTATGGGGAATGGGGGGAGATGCACATTGTGTATGGGGAATGGAGCAAGATGCACATTGTGTATGGGGAATGGAGCAAGATGCACATTGTGTATGGGGAATGGAAGGAGATGCACATTGTGTATGGGGAATGGAGGGAGATGCACATTCTGAATGGGGAATGGTGTGAAATTCACATTGTGTACGGGGAATGGAGTGAAATGCACATTGTGTACGGGGAATGGAGGGAGATGCACATTGCGTACGGGGTATGGAGGGAGATGCACATAGTGTACGGGGAATGGAGGGAGATGCACATTGTGTATGGGGAATGGAGCAAGATGCACATTGTGTATGGGGAATGGAGGGAGATGCACATTGCGTACGGGGAATGGATGGAGATGCACATTGTGTCTGGGGATTGGAGGGAGATGCACATTGCGTACGGGGAATGGACGGAGATGCAGATTGCGTACGGGGAATGGAGGGAGATGCACATTGTGTCTGGGGCATGGAGGGAGATGCACATTGCGTACGGGGAATGGAGGGAGATGCACATTGTGTATGGGGAATGGAGCAAGATGCACATTGTGTATGGGGAATGGAGGGAGATGCACATTGCGTACGGGGAATGGATGGAGATGCACATTGTGTCTGGGGATTGGAGGGAGATGCACATTGCGTACGGGGAATGGACGGAGATGCAGATTGCGTACGGGGAACGGAGGGAGATGCACATTGTGTCTGGGGAATGGAGGGAGATGCACATTGCGTACGGGGAATGGAGGGAGATGCACATTGTGTACGGGGAATGGAGGGAGATGCACATTGTGTCTGGGGAATGGAGGGAGATGCACATTGCGTACGGGGATTGGAGGGAGATGCACATTGTGTATGGGGATTGGAGGGAGATGCACATTGTGTACGGGGATTGTAGGGAGATGCACATTGTGTATGGGGAATGGAGGGAGATGCACATTGTGTACGGGGAATGGAGGGAGATGCACATTGTGTACGGGGAATGGAGGGAGATGCACATTGTGTCTGGGGAATGGAGGGAGATGCACATTGCGTACGGGGATTGGAGGGAGATGCACATTGTGTATGGGGATTGGAGGGAGATGCACATTGTGTACGGGGATTGGAGGGAGATGCACATTGTGTATGGGGAATGGAGAGAGATGGACATTGTGTACGCAGAATGGAGGGAGATGCACATAGTGTATGGGGAATGGAGGGAGATGCACATAGGGTATGGGGAATGGATGGAGATGCACATAGTGTACGGGGAATGGAGGGAGATGCACATTGTGTACGGGGAATGGAGGGAGATGCACATTGTGTATGCGGAATGGAGGGAGATGCACATTGTGTACGGTGAACGGAGGGAGATTCACATAGTGTATGGGGAATGGAGGGAGATGCACATTGTGTACGGGGAATGGAGGGAGATGCACATTGTGTATGTGGAATGGAGGGTGATGCACATTGTTTACGGGGAATGGAGGGAGATGCACATTGTTGTATGGGGAACAGAGCGAGATGCACATTGTGTATGGGGAATGGAGGGAGATGGACATTGTGTATGGGGAATGGAGCAAGATGCACATTGTGTTTGGGGAATGGAGGGAGATGCACATTGTGTATGGGGAATGGAAGGAGATGCACATTGTTTACGCGGAATGGAGGGAGATGCACATTGTGTACGGTGAATGGAGGGAGATTCACATAGTCTATGGGGAATGGAGGGAGATGCACATTGGGTATGGGGAATGGAGGGATTTGCACGTTGTGTATGGGAATGGAGGGAGATGCACATAGTGTATGGGGAATGGAGGGAGATGCACTTTGTGTATGGGGAATGGAGGGAGATGGACATTGTGTACGGGGAATGGAGCAAGATGCACATTGTGTATGGGGAATGGAGGGAGATGCACATTGCGTACGGGGAATGGATGGAGATGCACATTGTGTCTGGGGATTGGAGGGAGATGCACATTGTGTATGGGGAATGGAGGGAGATGCACATTGCGTACGGGTAATGGATGGAGATGCACATTGTGTCTGGGGATTGGAGGGAGATGCACATTGCGTACGGGGAATGGACGGAGATGCAGATTGCGTACGGGGAATGGAGGGAGATGCACATTGTGTCTGGGGAATGGAGGGAGATGCACATTGCGTACGGGGAATGGAGGGAGATGCACATTGTGTATGGGGAATGGAGCAAGATGCACATTGTGTATGGGGAATGGAGGGAGATGCACATTGTGTACGGGGAATGGAGGGAGATGCACATTGTTGTATGGGGAACAGAGCGAGATGCACATTGTGTATGGGGAATGGAGGGAGATGCACATTGTGTATGGGGAATGGAGCAAGATGCACATTGTGTATGGGGAATGGAGGGAGATGCACTGTGTATGGGGAATGGAAGGAGATGCACATTGTTGTATGGGGAACAGAGCGAGATGCACATTGTGTATGGGGAATGGAGGGAGATGCACATTGTGTATGGGGAATGGAGCAAGATGCACATTGTGTATGGGGAATGGAGGGAGATGCACATTGTGTATGGGGAATGGAAGGAGATGCACATTGTTTACGCGGAATGGAGGGAGATGCACATTGTGTACGGTGAATGGAGGGAGATTCACATAGTCTATGGGGAATGGAGGGAGATGCACATTGGGTATGGGGAATGGAGGGATTTGCACGTTGTGTATGGGAATGGAGGGAGATGCACATAGTGTATGGGGAATGGAGGGAGATGCACTTTGTGTATGGGGAATGGAGGGAGATGGACATTGTGTACGGGGAACGGAGGGAGATGCACATTGTGTATGGGGATTGGAGGGAGATGCACATTGTGTATGGGGAACGGAGCGAGATGCACATTGTGTATGGGGAATGGAGGGAAATGCACGTTGTGTACGGGGAATGGAGGGAGATGGACATTGTGTATGGGGAACGAAGGGAGATGCAAGTTGTGTACGGGGAATGTAGGGAGATTGACATTGTGTATGGGGATTGGAGGGAGATGCACATAGTGTACGGGGAATGGAGGGAGATGCACATTGTGTATGGGGAATGGAGGGAGATGCACATTGTGTATGGGGAATGGAGTGAAATGCACATAGTGTACGGGGAATGGAGGGAGATGCACATTGTGTATGGGGATTGGAGGGCGATGCACATTGTGTATGGGGATTGGAGGGAGATGGACATTGTGTATTGGGAACGGAGGGAGATGCACATTGTGTACGGGGATTGGAGGGAGATGGAGATTGTGTACGGGGATTGGAGGGAGATGGACATTATGTATGGGGATTGGAGGGAGATGCACATTGTGTACGGGGAATGGAAAGAGATGGACATTGTGTACGTGGAATGGAAGGAGATGGACATTGTGTACGCTGTATGGAGGGAGATGCACAATGTGTTCTGGGAATGGATGGAGATGCACATTATTTATAGGGAATGGAGGGAGATGCACATTGTGTACGGGGAATGGAGGGAGATGCACATTGTGTACGGGGAATGGATGGAGATGCACATTGTGTATGGGGATTGGAGGGAGATACACATAGTGTACGGGGACAGGAGGGAGATGCACATTGTGTATGGGGAATGGAGGGAGATGCACGTTGTGTATGGGGAATGGAGGGAGATGCACATTGTGTATGGGGAACTGAGGGAGATGCACAATGTGTATGGGGAACGGAGGGAGATGCACATTGTGTACGGGGAATGGAGGGAGATGCACATTGTGTATGGGGAATGGAGGGAGATGCACATTGTGTACGGGGAAAGGAGGGAAATGCACATTGTGTATGGGGAACAGAGCGAGATGCACATTGTGTATGGGGAATATAGGGAGATGCACATTGTGTACGGGGAATGGAGGGAAATGCACATTGTGTATGGGGAACAGAGCGAGATGCACATTGTGTATGGGGAATGGAGGGAGATGCACATAGTGTACGGGGAATGGAGGGAGATGCACATTGTGTATGGGGAATGGAGCAAGATGCACATTGTGTATGGGGAATGGAGGGAGATGCACATAGTGTACGGGGAATGGAGGGAGATGCACATTGTGTATGGGGAATGGAGCAAGATGCACATTGTGTATGGGGAATGGAGGGAAATGCACATTGTGTACGGGGAATGGAGGGAGATGGACATTGTGTATGGGGATTGGAGGGAGATGGACATTGTGTACGGGGAACGGAGGGAAATGCACATTGTGTATGGGGATTGGAGGGAGATGCACATTGTGTATGGGGAACGGAGCAAGATGCACATTGCGTATGGGGAATGGAGGGAAATGCACGTTGTGTATGGGGAATGGAGGGAGATGGACATTGTGTATGGGGAACGGAGGGAGATGCAAGTTGTGTACGGGGAATGGAGGGAGATGGACATTGTGTATGGGGATTGGTGGGAGATGCACATAGTGTACGGGGAATGGAGGGAGATGCACATTGTGTATGGGGAACGGAGCAAGATGCACATTGTGTATGGGGAATGGAGGGAAATGCACGTTGTGTATGGGGAATGGAGGGAGATGGACATTGTGTATTGGGAACGGAGGGAGATGCAAGTTGTGTACGGGGAATGGAGGGAGATGACATTGTGTATGGGGATTGGAGGGAGATGCACATAGTGTACGGGGAATGGAGGGAGACGCACATTGTGTATGGGGAATGGAGGGAGATCCACATTGTGTATGGGGAATGGAGCGGGATGCACATTGTGTATGGGGAATGGAGTGAGATGGACATTGTTTACGCGGAATGGAGGGAGATGCACATAGTGTATGGGGAATGGAAGGAGATGCACATTGTGTCTGGGGAATGGAGGGAGATGCACATTGTGTATGCGGAATGGAAGGAGATGCACATTGTGTACGGGGATTGGAGGGAGATGCACATTGTGCACGGGGAATGGAGGGAGATGCACATTGTGCATGGGGAACTGAGGGAGATGCACATTGTGTACGGGTAATGGAGGGAGATAGACATTGTGTATGGGGAATGGAGGGAGATGCACATTGTGTATGGGGAACAGAGCGAGATGCACATTGTGTACGGGGAATGGAGAGAGATGCACATTGTGTACGCGGAATGGAGGGAGATGCACATTGTGTATGGGGAACTGAGGGAGATGCACATTGTGTACGTGGAATGGAGGGAGATAGACATTGTGTATGGGGAATGGAGGGAGATGCACATTGTGTATGGGGAACAGAGCGAGAACAACATTGTGTACTGGGAATGGAGAGAGATGCACATTGTGTACGCGGAATGGAGGGAGATGCACATTGTGTACGCGGAATGGAGGGAGATGCACATTGTGTACGGAGAATGGAGGGAGATGCACATTTTGTACGCGGAATGGAGGGAGATGGACATTGTGTATGGGGAATGGATGGAGATGCACATTGTGCACGGGGAATGGAGGGAGATGCACATTGTGTATGGGGAACGGAGCGAGATGCACATTGGGTATGGGGAATGGAGGGATTTGCACGTTGTGTATGGGAATGGAGGGAGATGCACATAGTGTATGGGCAATGGAGGGAGATGCACTTTGTGTATGGGGAACGGAGCGAGATGGACATTGTGTACGGGGAACGGAGAGAGATGGACATTGTGTACGCGGAATGGAGTGAGATGCACATAGTGTACGGGGAATGGAGGGAGATGCACATTGTGTATGGGGAATGGAGTGAGATGGACATTGTGTACGCGGAATGGAGGGAGATGCACATCGTGTACGGGGAATGGAGGGAGATGCACATAGTGTACGGGGAATGGAGGGAAATTAACAGTGTGTATGGGGAACGGAGGGAGATAGACATTGTGTATGGGGAATGGAGGGAGATGCACATTGTGTACGGTGAACGGAGGGAGATTCACATAGTGTATGGGGAATGGAGGGAGATGCACGTTGTGTACGGGGAATGGAGGGATTTGCACATTGTGTATGGGAATGGAGGGAGATGCACATTGTATCTGGGGAATGGAGGGAGATTCACATTGTCTATGGGGATTGGAGGGGGATGCACATTGTGTATGGGGAATGGAGGGAGATGCACATTGTGTATGGGGAATGGAGTGAAATGCACATTGTGTATGGGGAATGGAGCAAGATGCACATTGTGTACGCGGAATGGAGGGAGATGCACATTGTGTACGGTGAACGGAGGGAGATTCACATAGAGTATGGGGAATGGAGGGAGATGCACATTGTGTACGGGGAATGGAGGGAGATGCACATTGTGTATGGGGAATGGAGCGAGATGCACATTGTGTACGGGGAATGGAGGGAAATGCACATTGTGTATGGAGAACAGAGCGAGATGCACATTGTGTATGGGGAATGGAGGGAGATGCACATTGTCTATGGGGAATGGAGGGAGATGCACATTGGGTATGGGGAATGGAGGGATTTGCACGTTGTGTATGGGAATGGAGGGAGATGCACATAGTGTATGGGGAATGGAGGGAGATGCACTTTGTGTATGGGGAATAGAGGGAGATGGACATTGTGTACGGGGAACGGAGGGAGATGCACATTGTGCATGGGGATTGGAGGGAGATGCACATTGTGTATGGGGAACGGAGCGAGATGCACATTGTGTATGGGGAATGGAGGGAAATGCACGTTGTGTACGGGAATGGAGGGAGATGGACATTGTGTATGGGGAACGGAGGGAGATGCAAGTTGTGTACGGGGAATGGAGGGAGATGGACATTGTGTATGGGGATTGGAGGGAGATGCACATAGTGTACGGGGAATGGAGGGAGATGCACATTGTGTATGGGGAATGGAGGGGGATGCACATTGTGTACGGGGAATGTAGTGAGATGGACATTTTGTACGGGGAATGGAGGGAGATGCACATAGTGTACTGGGAATGGAGGGAAAGCACATTGTGTATGGGGAATGGAGCGAGATGCACATTGTGTATGGGGAATGGAGGGAGATGCACATTGTGTATGGGGAATGGAAGGAGATGCACATTGTCTACGGGGATTGGAGGGAGATGAACATTGTGTACGGGGAATGGAGGGAGATGCACATTGTGTACGCGGAATGGAGGGAGATGCACATTGTGTATGGGGAACTGAGGGAGATGTACATTGTGTACGGGGAATGGAGGGAGATAGACATTGTGTATGGGGAATGGAGGGAGATGCACATTGTGTATGGGGAACAGAGCGAGATGCACATTGTGTACGGGGAATGGAGAGAGATGCACATTGTGTACGCGGAATGGAGGGAGATGCACATTGTGTACGCGGAATGGAGGGAGATGCACATTGTGTATGGGGAACTGAGGGAGCTGCACATTGTGTACGGGGAATGGAGGGAGATGCACATTGTGCACGGGGAACGGAGGGAGATGCACATTGTGTATGGGGAACGGAGCGAGATGCACATTGGGTATGGGGAATGTAGGGATTTGCACGTTGTGTATGGGAATGGAGGGAGATGCACATAGTGTATGGGGAATGGAGGGAGATGCACTTTGTGTATGGGGAACGGAGGGAGATGGATATTGTGTACGGGGAACGGAGAGAGATGCACATTGTGTATGGGGAACGGAGCGAGATGCACATTGTGTATGGGGAATGGAGGGAAATGCACGTTGTGTATGGGGAATGCAGGGAGATGCACACTGTGTACGGGGAACGGAGAGAGATGGACATTGTGTACGCGGAATGGAGTGAGATGCACATAGTGTACGGGGAATGGAGGGAGATGCACATTGTGTATGGGGAATGGAGTGAGATGGACATTGTGTACGCGGAATGGAGGGAGATGCACATAGTGTACGGGGAATGGAGGGAGATGCACATAGTGTACGGGGAATGGAGGGAAATGCCCATTGTGTATGGGGAATGGATGGAGATGCACTTTGTGTATGGGGAACGGAGGGAGATGGACATTGTGTACAGGTAACGGAGGGAGATGCACATTGTGTATGGGGAACGGAGCGAGATGCACATTGTGTACGCGGAATGGAGGGAGATGGACATTGTGTATGGGGAATGGAGGGAGATGGACATTGTGTATGGGGAATGGAGAGAGATGGACATTGTGTACGCGGAATGGAGTGAGATGCACATAGTGTACGGGGAATGGAGGGAAAGCACATTGTGTATGGGGAATGGAGCGAGATGCACATTGTGCATGGGGAATGGAGGGAGATGCACATTGTGTATGGGGAATGGAAGGAGATGCACATTGTGTACGGGGATTGGAGGGAGATGCACATTGTGCACGGGGAATGGAGGGAGATGCACATTGTGCATGGGGAACTGAGGGAGATGCACATTGTGTACGGGTAATGGAGGGAGATAGACATTGTGTATGGGGAATGGAGGGAGATGCACATTGTGTATGGGGAACAGAGCGAGATGCACATTGTGTACGTGGAATGGAGGGAGATAGACATTGTGTATGGGGAATGGAGGGAGATGCACATTGTGTATGGGGAACAGAGCGAGAACAACATTGTGTACTGGGAATGGAGAGAGATGCACATTGTGTACGCGGAATGGAGGGAGATGCACATTGTGTACGCGGAATGGAGGAGATGGACATTGTGTATGGAGATTGAATGGAGATGCACATTGGGTATGGGGAATGGAGGGATTTGCACGTTGTGTATGGGAATGGAGGGAGATGCACATAGTGTATGGGGAACGGAGCGAGATGCACATTGGGTATGGGGAATGGAGGGATTTGCACGTTGTGTATGGGAATGGAGGGAGATGCACATAGTCTATGGGGAACGGAGCGAGATGCACATTGGGTATGGGGAATGGAGGGATTTGCACGTTGTGTATGGGAATGGAGGGAGATGCACATAGTGTATGGGCAATGGAGGGAGATGCACTTTGTGTATGGGGAACGGAGGGAGATGGACATTGTGTACGGGGAACGGAGGGAGATGCACATTGTGTATGGGGAACGGAGCGAGATGCACATTGTGTATGGGGAATGGAGGGAAATGCACGTTGTGTATGGGGAATGGAGGGAGATGCACACTGTGTACGGGGAACGGAGGGAGATGCAAGTTGTGTACGGGGAATGGAGGGAGATGGACATTGTGTATGGGGAATGGAGAGAGATGGACATTGTGTACGCGGAATGGAGTGAGATGCACATAGTGTACGGGGAATGGAGGGAGATGCACATTGTGTATGGGGAATGGAGTGAGATGGACATTGTGTACGCGGAATGGAGGGAGATGCACATCGTGTACGGGGAATGGAGGGAGATGCACATAGTGTACGGGGAATGGAGGGAAATTCACAGTGTGTATGGGGAATGGAGGGAGATGCACATTGTGTACGGTGAACGGAGGGAGATTCACATAGTGTATGGGGAATGGAGGGAGATGCACGTTGTGTACGGGGAATGGAGGGATTTGCACATTGTGTATGGGAATGGAGGGAGATGCACATTGTATCTGGGGAATGGAGGGAGATTCACATTGTCTATGGGGATTGGAGGGGGATGCACATTGTGTATGGGGAATGGAGGGAGATGCACATTGTGTATGGGGAATGGAGTGAAATGCACATTGTGTACGGGGAATGGAGGGAGATGCACATTGTGTATGGGGAATGGAGTGAAATGCACATTGTGTACGGGGAATGGAGGGAGATGCACATTGTGTATGGGGATTGGAGGGCGATGCACATTGTGTATGGTGAACGGAGGGAGATTCACATAGAGTATGGGGAATGGAGGGAGATGCACATTGTGTACGGGGAATGGAGGGAGATGCACATTGTGTATGGGGAATGGAGCGAGATGCACATTGTGTACGGGGAATGGAGGGAAATGCACATTGTGTATGGAGAACAGAGCGAGATGCACATTGTGTATGGGGAATGGAGGGAGATGCACATTGTCTATGGGGAATGGAGGGAGATGCACATTGGGTATGGGGAATGGAGGGATTTGCACGTTGTGTATGGGAATGGAGGGAGATGCACATAGTGTATGGGGAATGGAGGGAGATGCACTTTGTGTATGGGGAATAGAGGGAGATGGACATTGTGTACGGGGAACGGAGGGAGATGCACATTGTGTATGGGGATTGGAGGGAGATGCACATTGTGTATGGGGAACGGAGCGAGATGCACATTGTGTATGGGGAATGGAGGGAAATGCACGTTGTGTACGGGAATGGAGGGAGATGGACATTGTGTATGGGGAACGGAGGGAGATGCAAGTTGTGTACGGGGAATGGAGGGAGATGGACATTGTGTATGGGGATTGGAGGGAGATGCACATAGTGTACGGGGAATGGAGGGAGATGCACATTGTGTATGGGGAATGGAGGGGGATGCACATTGTGTACGGGGAATGTAGTGAGATGGACATTTTGTACGGGGAATGGAGGGAGATGCACATAGTGTACTGGGAATGGAGGGAAAGCACATTGTGTATGGGGAATGGAGCGAGAGGCACATTGTGTATGGAGAACAGAGCGAGATGCACATTGTGTATGGGGAATGGAGGGAGATGCACATTGTCTATGGGGAATGGAGGGAGATGCACATTGGGTATGGGGAATGGAGGGATTTGCACGTTGTGTATGGGAATGGAGGGAGATGCACATTGTGTACGGGGAATGGAGGGAGATGCACATTGTGTATGGGGAATGGAGCGAGATGCACATTGTGTACGGGGAATGGAGGGAAATGCACATTGTGTATGGAGAACAGAGCGAGATGCACATTGTGTATGGGGAATGGAGGGAGATGCACATTGTCTATGGGGAATGGATGGAGATGCACATTGGGTATGGGGAATGGAGGGATTTGCACGTTGTGTATGGGAATGGAGGGAGATGCACATAGTGTATGGGGAATGGAGGGAGATGCACTTTGTGTATGGGGAATAGAGGGAGATGGACATTGTGTACGGGGAACGGAGGGAGATGCACATTGTGTATGGGGATTGGAGGGAGATGCACATTGTGTATGGGGAACGGAGCGAGATGCACATTGTGTATGGGGAATGGAGGGAAATGCACGTTGTGTACGGGAATGGAGGGAGATGGACATTGTGTATGGGGAACGGAGGGAGATGCAAGTTGTGTACGGGGAATGGAGGGAGATGGACATTGTGTATGGGGATTGGAGGGAGATGCACATAGTGTACGGGGAATGGAGGGAGATGCACATTGTGTATGGGGAATGGAGGGGGATGCACATTGTGTACGGGGAATGTAGTGAGATGGACATTTTGTACGGGGAATGGAGGGAGATGCACATAGTGTACTGGGAATGGAGGGAAAGCACATTGTGTATGGGGAATGGAGCGAGATGCACATTGTGTATGGGGAATGGAGGGAGATGCACATTGTGTATGAGGAATGGAAGGAGATGCACATTGTGTACGGGGATTGGAGGGAGATGAACATTGTGTACGGGGAATGGAGGGAGATGCACATTGTGTACGCGGAATGGAGGGAGATGCACATTGTGTATGGGGAACTGAGGGAGATGTACATTGTGGACGGGGAATGGAGGGAGATAGACATTGTGTATGGGGAATGGAGGGAGATGCACATTGTGTATGGGGAACAGAGCGAGATGCACATTGTGTACGGGGAATGGAGAGAGATGCACATTGTGTACGCGGAATGGAGGGAGATGCACATTGTGTACGCGGAATGGAGGGAGATGCACATTGTGTATGGGGAACTGAGGGAGATGCACATTGTGTACGGGGAATGGAGGGAGATGCACATTGTGCACGGGGAACGGAGGGAGATGCACATTGTGTATGGGGAATGGAGGGATTTGCACGTTGTGTATGGGAATGTAGGGAGATGCACATAGTGTATGGGGAATGGAGGGAGATGCACTTTGTGTATGGGGAACGGAGGGAGATGGACATTGTGTACGGGGAACGGAGGGAGATGCACATTGTGTATGGGGAACGGAGCGAGATGCACATTGTGTATGGGGAATGGAGGGAAATGCACGTTGTGTATGGGGAATGCAGGGAGATGCACACTGTGTACGGGGAAAGGAGAGAGATGGACATTGTGTACGCGGAATGGAGTGAGATGCACATAGTGTACGGGGAATGGAGGGAGATGCACATTGTGTATTGGGAATGGAGTGAGATGGACATTGTGTACGCGGAATGGAGGGAGATGCACATAGTGTACGGGGAATGGAGGGAGATGCACATAGTGTACGGGGAATGGAGGGAAATGCACATTGTGTATGGGGAATGGAGGGAGATGCACTTTGTGTATGGGGAACGGAGGGAGATGGACATTGTGTACGGGTAACGGAGGGAGATGCACATTGTGTATGGGGAACGGAGCGAGATGCACATTGTGTACGCGGAATGGACGGAGATGGACATTGTGTATGGGGAATGGAGGGAGATGGACATTGTGTATGGGGAATGGAGAGAGATGGACATTGTGTACGCGGAATGGAGTGAGATGCACATAGTGTACGGGGAATGGAGGGAGATGCACATTGTGTATGGGGAATGGAGTGAGATGGAGATTGTGTACGCGGAATGGAGGGAGATGCACATAGTGCACGGGGAATGGAGGGAGATGCACATAGTGTACGGGGAATGGAGGGAAATGCACATTGTGTATGGGGAATTAGGGAGATAGACATTGTGTATGGGGAATGGAGGGAGATGCACATTGTGTACGGTGAACGGAGGGAGATTCACATAGTGTATGGGGAATGGAGGGAGATGCACGTTGTGTACGGGGAATGGAGGGATTTGCACATTGTGTATGGGAATGGAGGGAGATGCACATTGTGACTGGGGAATGGAGGGAGATTCACATTGTCTATGGGGATTGGAGGGAGATGCACATTGTGTATGGGGAATGGAGGGAGATGCACATTGTGTATGGGGAATGGAGTGAAATGCACATTGTGTACGGGGAATGGAGGGAGATGCACATTGTGTATGTAATTGGAGGGCGATGCACATTGTGTATGGGGATTGGAGGGAGATGGACATTGTGTATTGGGAACGGAGGGAGATGCACATTGTGTACGGGGATTGGAGGGAGATGGACATTGTGTACGGGGATTGGAGGGAGATGGACATTGTGTATGGGGATTGGAGGGAGATGCACATTGTGTACGGGGAATGGATGGAGATGCACATTATTTATGGGGAACTGAGGGAGATGCACAATGTGTATGGGGAACGGAGGGAGATGCACATTGTGTACGGGGAATGGAGGGAGATGGACATTGTGTACGGGGAATGGAGGGAGATGCACAGTGTGTATGGGGAATGGAGGGAGATGCACATTGTGTATGGGGAATGGAGGGAGATGCACATTGTGTACGGGGAATGGAGTGAGATGCACATTGTGTATGTGGAATGTATGAAGATGCACATTGTGTATGGGGAATGGAGCAAGATGCACATTGTGTATGGGGAATGGAGCAAGATGCACATTGTGTATGGGGAATGGAAGGAGATGCACATTGTGTATGGGGAATGGAGGGAGATGCACATTGTGTACGGGGAATGGAGGGAGATGCACATTGCGTACGGGGTATGGAGGGAGATGCACATAGTGTACGGGGAATGGAGGGAGATGCACATTGTGTATGGGGAATGGAGCAAGATGCACATTGTGTATGGGGAATGGAGGGAGATGCACATTGCGTACGGGGAATGGATGGAGATGCACATTGTGTCTGGGGATTGGAGGGAGATGCACATTGCGTACGGGGAATGGACGGAGATGCAGATTGCGTACGGGGAATGGAGGGAGATTCACATTGTGTCTGGGGCATGGAGGGAGATGCACATTGGGTACGGGGAATGGAGGGAGATGCACATTGTGTATGGGGAATGGAGCAAGATGCACATTGTGTATGGGGAATGGAGGGAGATGCACATTGCGTACGGGGAATGGATGGAGATGCACATTGTGTCTGGGGAATGGAGCAAGATGCACATTGTGTATGGGGAATGGAAGGAGATGCAGATTGTGTATGGGGAATGGAGGGAGATGCACATTCTGAATGGGGAATGGTGTGAAATGCACATTGTGTACGGGGAATGGTGTGAAATGCACATTGTGTACGGGGAATGGAGGGAGATGCACATTGTGTACGGGGAATGGAGGGAGATGCACATTGTGTATGGGGAATGGAGCAAGATGCACATTGTGTATGGGGAATGGAGGGAGATGCACATTGCGTACGGGGAATGGATGGAGATGCACATTGTGTCTGGGGATTGGAGGGAGATGCACATTGCGTACGGGGAATGGACGGAGATGCAGATTGCGTACGGGGAATGGAGGGAGATGCACATTGTGTCTGGGGCATGGAGGGAGATGCACATTGCGTACGGGGAATGGAGGGAGATGCACATTGTGTATGGGGATTGGAGGGAGATGCACATTGTGTACGGGGATTGGAGGGAGATGCACATTGTGTATGGGGAATGGAGAGAAATGGACATTGTGTACGCAGAATGGAGGGAGATGCACATAGTGTATGGGGAATGGAGGGAGATGCACATAGGGTATGGGGAATGGATGGAGGTGCACATAGTGTACGGGGAATGGAGGGAGATGCACATTGTGTACGGGGAATGGAGGGAGATGCACATTGTGTCTGGGGAATGGAGGGAGATGCACATTGCGTACGGGGATTGGAGGGAGATGCACATTGTGTATGGGGATTGGAGGGAGATGCACATTGTGTACGGGGATTGGAGGGAGATGCACATTGTGTATGGGGAATGGAGAGAGATGGACATTGTGTACGCAGAATGGAGGGAGATGCACATAGTGTATGGGGAATGGAGGGAGATGCACATAGGGTATGGGGAATGGATGGAGATGCACATAGTGTACGGGGAATGGAGGGAGATGCACATTGTGTATGGGAAATGGAGGGAGACGCACATAGTGTACGGGGAATGGAGGGAGATTCACATTGTGTATGCGGAATGGAGGGAGATGCACATTGTGTACGGTGAACGGAGGGAGATTCACATAGTGTATGGGGAATGGAGGGAGATGCACATTGTGTACGGGGAATGGAGGGAGATGCACATTGTGTATGTGGAATGGAGGGTGATGCACATTGTTTACGGGGAATGGAGGGAGATGCACATTGTTGTATGGGGAACAGAGCGAGATGCACATTGTGTATGGGGAATGGAGGGAGATGCACATTGTGTATGGGGAATGGAGCAAGATGCACATTGTGTTTGGGGAATGGAGGGAGATGCACATTGTGTATGGGGAATGGAAGGAGATGCACATTGTTTACGCGGAATGGAGGGAGATGCACATTGTGTACGGTGAATGGAGGGAGATTCACATAGTCTATGGGGAATGGAGGGAGATGTACATTGGGTATGGGGAATGGAGGGATTTGCACGTTGTGTATGGGAATGGAGGGAGATGCACATAGTGTATGGGGAATGGAGGGAGATGCACTTTGTGTATGGGGAATGGAGGGAGATGGACATTGTGTACGGGGAATGGAGCAAGATGCACATTGTGTATGGGGAATGGAGGGAGATGCACATTGCGTACGGGGAATGGATGGAGATGCACATTGTGTCTGGGGATTGGAGGGAGATGCACATTGTGTATGGGGAATGGAGGAAGATGCACATTGCGTACGGGGAATGGATGGAGATGCACATTGTGTCTGGGGATTGGAGGGAGATGCACATTGCGTACGGGGAATGGACGGAGATGCAGATTGCGTACGGGGAATGGAGGGAGATGCACATTGTGTCTGGGGAATGGAGGGAGATGCACATTGCGTACGGGGAATGGAGGGAGATGCACATTGTGTATGGGGAATGGAGCAAGATGCACATTGTGTATGGGGAATGGAGGGAGATGCACATTGTGTACGGGGAATGGAGGGAGATGCACATTGTTGTATGGGGAACAGAGCGAGATGCACATTGTGTATGGGGAATGGAGGGAGATGCACATTGTGTATGGGGAATGGAGGGAGATGCACATTGTGTATGGGAAATGGAGGGAGACGCACATAGTGTACGGGGAATGGAGGGAGATTCACATTGTGTATGCGGAATGGAGGGAGATGCACATTGTGTACGGTGAACGGAGGGAGATTCACATAGTGTATGGGGAATGGAGGGAGATGCACATTGTGTACGGGGAATGGAGGGAGATGCACATTGTGTATGTGGAATGGAGGGTGATGCACATTGTTTACGGGGAATGGAGGGAGATGCACATTGTTGTATGGGGAACAGAGCGAGATGCACATTGTGTATGGGGAATGGAGGGAGATGCACATTGTGTATGGGGAATGGAGCAAGATGCACATTGTGTTTGGGGAATGGAGGGAGATGCACATTGTGTATGGGGAATGGAAGGAGATGCACATTGTTTACGCGGAATGGAGGGAGATGCACATTGTGTACGGTGAATGGAGGGAGATTCACATAGTCTATGGGGAATGGAGGGAGATGTACATTGGGTATGGGGAATGGAGGTATTTGCACGTTGTGTATGGGAATGGAGGGAGATGCACATAGTGTATGGGGAATGGAGGGAGATGCACTTTGTGTATGGGGAATGGAGGGAGATGGACATTGTGTACGGGGAATGGAGCAAGATGCACATTGTGTATGGGGAATGGAGGGAGATGCACATTGCGTACGGGGAATGGATGGAGATGCACATTGTGTCTGGGGATTGGAGGGAGATGCACATTGTGTATGGGGAATGGAGGAAGATGCACATTGCGTACGGGGAATGGATGGAGATGCACATTGTGTCTGGGGATTGGAGGGAGATGCACATTGCGTACGGGGAATGGACGGAGATGCAGATTGCGTACGGGGAATGGAGGGAGATGCACATTGTGTCTGGGGAATGGAGGGAGATGCACATTGCGTACGGGGAATGGAGGGAGATGCACATTGTGTATGGGGAATGGAGCAAGATGCACATTGTGTATGGGGAATGGAGGGAGATGCACATTGTGTACGGGGAATGGAGGGAGATGCACATTGTTGTATGGGGAACAGAGCGAGATGCACATTGTGTATGGGGAATGGAGGGAGATGCACATTGTGTATGGGGAATGGAGCAAGATGCACATTGTGTATGGGGAATGGAGGGAGATGCACATTGTGTATGGGGAATGGAAGGAGATGCACATTGTTGTATGGGGAACAGAGCGAGATGCACATTGTGTATGGGGAATGGAGGGAGATGAACATTGTTTATGGGGAATGGAGCAAGATGCACATTGTGTATGGGGAATGGAGGGAGATGCACATTGTGTATGGGGAATGAAAGGAGATGCACATTGTTTACGCGGAATGGAGGGAGATGCACATTGTGTACGGTGAATGGAGGGAGATTCACATAGTCTATGGGGAATGGAGGGAGATGCACATTGGGTATGGGGAATGGAGGGATTTGCACGTTGTGTATGGGAATGGAGGGAGATGCACATAGTGTATGGGGAATGGAGGGAGATGCACTTTGCGTATGGGGAATGGAGGGAGATGGACATTGTGTACGGGGAACGGAGGGAGATGCACATTGTGTATGGGGATTGGAGGGAGATGCACATTGTGTATGGGGAACGGAGCGAGATGCACATTGTGTATGGGGAATGGAGGGAAATGCACGTTGTGTACGGGGAATGGAGGGAGATGGACATTGTGCATGGGGAAAGAAGGGAGATGCAAGTTGTGTACGGGGAATGGAGGGAGATTGACATTGTGTATGGGGATTGGAGGGAGATGCACATAGTGTACGGGGAATGGAGGGAGATGCACATTGTGTAATGGGAATGGAGGGAGATGCACATTGTGTATGGGGAATGGAGTGAAATGCACATAGTGTACGGGGAATGGAGGGAGATGCACGTTGTGTATGGGGATTGGAGGCGATGCACATTGTGTATGGGGATTGGAGGGAGATGGACATTGTGTATTGGGAACGGAGGGAGATGCACATTGTGTACGGGGATTGGAGGGAGATGGAGATTGTGTACGGGGATTGGAGGGAGATGGACATTATGTATGGGGATTGGAGGGAGATGCACATTGTGTACGGGGAATGGAAAGAGATGGACATTGTGTACGTGGAATGGAAGGAGATGGACATTGTGTACGCTGTATGGAGGGAGATGCACAATGTGTTCTGGGAATGGATGGAGATGCACATTATTTATAGGGAATGGAGGGAGATGCACATTGTGTACGGGGAATGGAGGGAGATGCACATTGTGTACGGGGAATGGATGGAGATGCACATTGTGTATGGGGATTGGAGGGAGATACACATAGTGTACGGGGACAGGAGGGAGATGCACATTGTGTATGGGGAATGGAGGGAGATGCACGTTGTGTATGGGGAATGGAGGGAGATGCACATTGTGTATGGGGAACTGAGGGAGATGCACAATGTGTATGGGGAACGGAGGGAGATGCACATTGTGTACGGGGAATGGAGGGAGGTGGACATTGTGTATGGGGAACGGAGGGAGATGCAAGTTGTGTACGGGGAATGGAGGGAGATGGACATTGTGTATGGGGATTGGAGGGAGATGCACATAGTGTACGGGGAATGGAGGGAGATGCACATTGTGTATGGGGAATGGAGGGGGATGCACATTGTGTACGGGGAATGTAGTGAGATGGACATTGTGTACGGGGAATGGAGGGAGATGCACATAGTGTACTGGGAATGGAGGGAGATGCACATTGTGCACGGGGATTGGAGGGAGATGAACATTGTGTACGGGGAATGGAGGGAGATGCACATTGTGTACGCGGAATGGAGGGAGATGCACATTGTGTATGGGGAACTGAGGGAGATGTACATTGTGTACGGGGAATGGAGGGAGATAGACATTGTGTATGGGGAATGGAGGGAGATGCACATTGTGTATGGGGAACAGAGCGAGATGCACATTGTGTACGGGGAATGGAGAGAGATGCACATTGTGTACGCGGAATGGAGGGAGATGCACATTGTGTACGCGGAATGGAGGGAGATGCACATTGTGTATGGGGAACTGAGGGAGATGCACATTGTGTACGGGGATTGGAGGGAGATAGACATTGTGTATGGGGAACGGAGGGAGATGCACTTTGTGTATGGGGAATGGAGGGAGATGGACATTGTGTACGGGGAATGGAGCAAGATGCTCATTGTGTATGGGGAATGGAGGGAGATGCACATTGTGTACGGGGAATGGTGTGAAATGCACATTGTGTACGGGGAATGGAGGGAGATGCACATTGTGTACGGGGATTGGAGGGAGATGCACATTGTGTATGGGGAATGGAGCAAGATGCACATTGTGTATGGGGAATGGAGGGAGATGCACATTGCGTACGGGGAATGGATGGAGATGCACATTGTGTCTGGGGATTGGAGGGAGATGCACATTGCGTACGGGGAATGGACGGAGATGCAGATTGCGTACGGGGAATGGAGGGAGATGCACATTGTGTCTGGGGCATGGAGGGAGATGCACATTGCGTACGGGGAATGGAGGGAGATGCACATTGTGTATGGGGATTGGAGGGAGATGCACATTGTGTACGGGGATTGGAGGGAGATGCACATTGTGTATGGGGAATGGAGAGAAATGGACATTGTGTACGCAGAATGGAGGGAGATGCACATAGTGTATGGGGAATGGAGGGAGATGCACATAGGGTATGGGGAATGGATGGAGGTGCACATAGTGTACGGGGAATGGAGGGAGATGCACATTGTGTACGGGGAATGGAGGGAGATGCACATTGTGTCTGGGGAATGGAGGGAGATGCACATTGCGTACGGGGATTGGAGGGAGATGCACATTGTGTATGGGGATTGGAGGGAGATGCACATTGTGTACGGGGATTGGAGGGAGATGCACATTGTGTATGGGGAATGGAGAGAGATGGACATTGTGTACGCAGAATGGAGGGAGATGCACATAGTGTATGGGGAATGGAGGGAGATGCACATAGGGTATGGGGAATGGATGGAGATGCACATAGTGTACGGGGAATGGAGGGAGATGCACATTGTGTATGGGAAATGGAGGGAGACGCACATAGTGTACGGGGAATGGAGGGAGATTCACATTGTGTATGCGGAATGGAGGGAGATGCACATTGTGTACGGTGAACGGAGGGAGATTCACATAGTGTATGGGGAATGGAGGGAGATGCACATTGTGTACGGGGAATGGAGGGAGATGCACATTGTGTATGTGGAATGGAGGGTGATGCACATTGTTTACGGGGAATGGAGGGAGATGCACATTGTTGTATGGGGAACAGAGCGAGATGCACATTGTGTATGGGGAATGGAGGGAGATGCACATTGTGTATGGGGAATGGAGCAAGATGCACATTGTGTTTGGGGAATGGAGGGAGATGCACATTGTGTATGGGGAATGGAAGGAGATGCACATTGTTTACGCGGAATGGAGGGAGATGCACATTGTGTACGGTGAATGGAGGGAGATTCACATAGTCTATGGGGAATGGAGGGAGATGTACATTGGGTATGGGGAATGGAGGGATTTGCACGTTGTGTATGGGAATGGAGGGAGATGCACATAGTGTATGGGGAATGGAGGGAGATGCACTTTGTGTATGGGGAATGGAGGGAGATGGACATTGTGTACGGGGAATGGAGCAAGATGCACATTGTGTATGGGGAATGGAGGGAGATGCACATTGCGTACGGGGAATGGATGGAGATGCACATTGTGTCTGGGGATTGGAGGGAGATGCACATTGTGTATGGGGAATGGAGGAAGATGCACATTGCGTACGGGGAATGGATGGAGATGCACATTGTGTCTGGGGATTGGAGGGAGATGCACATTGCGTACGGGGAATGGACGGAGATGCAGATTGCGTACGGGGAATGGAGGGAGATGCACATTGTGTCTGGGGAATGGAGGGAGATGCACATTGCGTACGGGGAATGGAGGGAGATGCACATTGTGTATGGGGAATGGAGCAAGATGCACATTGTGTATGGGGAATGGAGGGAGATGCACATTGTGTACGGGGAATGGAGGGAGATGCACATTGTTGTATGGGGAACAGAGCGAGATGCACATTGTGTATGGGGAATGGAGGGAGATGCACATTGTGTATGGGGAATGGAGCAAGATGCACATTGTGTATGGGGAATGGAGGGAGATGCACATTGTGTATGGGGAATGGAAGGAGATGCACATTGTTGTATGGGGAACAGAGCGAGATGCACATTGTGTATGGGGAATGGAGGGAGATGCACATTGTTTATGGGGAATGGAGCAAGATGCACATTGTGTATGGGGAATGGAGGGAGATGCACATTGTGTATGGGGAATGAAAGGAGATGCACATTGTTTACGCGGAATGGAGGGAGATGCACATTGTGGACGGTGAATGGAGGGAGATTCACATAGTCTATGGGGAATGGAGGGAGATGCACATTGGGTATGGGGAATGGAGGGATTTGCACGTTGTGTATGGGAATGGAGGGAGATGCACATAGTGTATGGGGAATGGAGGGAGATGCACTTTGTGTATGGGGAATGGAGGGAGATGGACATTGTGTACGGGGAACGGAGGGAGATGCACATTGTGTATGGGGATTGGAGGGAGATGCACATTGTGTATGGGGAACGGAGCGAGATGCACATTGTGTATGGGGAATGGAGGGAAATGCACGTTGTGTACGGGGAATGGAGGGAGATGGACATTGTGCATGGGGAAAGAAGGGAGATGCAAGTTGTGTACGGGGAATGGAGGGAGATTGACATTGTGTATAGGGATTGGAGGGAGATGCACATAGTGTACGGGGAATGGAGGGAGATGCACATTGTGTAATGGGAATGGAGGGAGATGCACATTGTGTATGGGGAATGGAGTGAAATGCACATAGTGTACGGGGAATGGAGGGAGATGCACGTTGTGTATGGGGATTGGAGGCGATGCACATTGTGTATGGGGATTGGAGGGAGATGGACATTGTGTATTGGGAACGGAGGGAGATGCACATTGTGTACGGGGATTGGAGGGAGATGGAGATTGTGTACGGGGATTGGAGGGAGATGGACATTATGTATGGGGATTGGAGGGAGATGCACATTGTGTACGGGGAATGGAAAGAGATGGACATTGTGTACGTGGAATGGAA
Organism: Hypanus sabinus; assembly: GCF_030144855.1. NCBI lineage: Eukaryota > Metazoa > Chordata > Chondrichthyes > Myliobatiformes > Dasyatidae > Hypanus > Hypanus sabinus. The sequence goes on along the minus strand of NW_026781616.1, from coordinate 53,102 downwards.
GGAGATGGACATTGTGTACGCTGTATGGAGGGAGATGCACAATGTGTTCTGGGAATGGATGGAGATGCACATTATTTATAGGGAATGGAGGGAGATGCACATTGTGTACGGGGAATGGAGGGAGATGCACATTGTGTACGGGGAATGGATGGAGATGCACATTGTGTATGGGGATTGGAGGGAGATACACATAGTGTACGGGGACAGGAGGGGGATGCACATTGTGTATGGGGAATGGAGGGAGATGCACGTTGTGTATGGGGAATGGAGGGAGATGCACATTGTGTATGGGGAACTGAGGGAGATGCACAATGTGTATGGGGAACGGAGGGAGATGCACATTGTGTACGGGGAATGGAGGGAGGTGGACATTGTGTATGGGGAACGGAGGGAGATGCAAGTTGTGTACGGGGAATGGAGGGAGATGGACATTGTGTATGGGGATTGGAGGGAGATGCACATAGTGTACGGGGAATGGAGGGAGATGCACATTGTGTATGGGGAATGGAGGGGGATGCACATTGTGTACGGGGAATGTAGTGAGATGGACATTGTGTACGGGGAATGGAGGGAGATGCACATAGTGTACTGGGAATGGAGGGAGATGCACATTGTGCACGGGGATTGGAGGGAGATGAACATTGTGTACGGGGAATGGAGGGAGATGCACATTGTGTACGCGGAATGGAGGGAGATGCACATTGTGTATGGGGAACTGAGGGAGATGTACATTGTGTACGGGGAATGGAGGGAGATAGACATTGTGTATGGGGAATGGAGGGAGATGCACATTGTGTATGGGGAACAGAGCGAGATGCACATTGTGTACGGGGAATGGAGAGAGTTGCACATTGTGTACGCGGAATGGAGGGAGATGCACATTGTGTACGCGGAATGGAGGGAGATGCACATTGTGTATGGGGAACTGAGGGAGATGCACATTGTGTACGGGGATTGGAGGGAGATAGACATTGTGTATGGGGAACGGAGGGAGATGCACATTGTGTACGCGGAATGGAGGGAGATGCACATTGTGCACGGGGAACGGAGGGAGATGCATATTGTGTATGGGGAACGGAGCGAGATGCACATTGGGTATGGGGAATATAGGGATTTGCACGTTGTGTATGGGAATGGAGGGAGATGCACGTTGTGTATGGGGATTGGAGGCGATGCACATTGTGTATGGGGATTGGAGGGAGATGGACATTGTGTATTGGGAACGGAGGGAGATACACATTGTGTACGGGGATTGGAGGGAGATGGAGATTGTGTACGGGGATTGGAGGGAGATGGACATTATGTATGGGGATTGGAGGGAGATGCACATTGTGTACGGGGAATGGAAAGAGATGGACATTGTGTACGTGGAATGGAAGGAGATGGACATTGTGTACGCTGTATGGAGGGAGATGCACAATGTGTTCTGGGAATGGATGGAGATGCACATTATTTATAGGGAATGGAGGGAGATGCACATTGTGTACGGGGAATGGAGGGAGATGCACATTGTGTACGGGGAATGGATGGAGATGCACATTGTGTATGGGGATTGGAGGGAGATACACATAGTGTACGGGGACAGGAGGGAGATGCACATTGTGTATGGGGAATGGAGGGAGATGCACGTTGTGTATGGGGAATGGAGGGAGATGCACATTGTGTATGGGGAACTGAGGGAGATGCACAATGTGTATGGGGAACGGAGGGAGATGCACATTGTGTACGGGGAATGGAGGGAGGTGGACATTGTGTATGGGGAACGGAGGGAGATGCAAGTTGCGTACGGGGAATGGAGGGAGATGGACATTGTGTATGGGGATTGGAGGGAGATGCACATAGTGTACGGGGAATGGAGGGAGATGCACATTGTGTATGGGGAATGGAGGGGGATGCACATTGTGTACGGTGAATGTAGTGAGATGGACATTGTGTACGGGGAATGGAGGGAGATGCACATAGTGTACTGGGAATGGAGGGAGATGCACATTGTGCACGGGGATTGGAGGGAGATGAACATTGTGTACGGGGAATGGAGGGAGATGCACATTGTGTACGCGGAATGGAGGGAGATGCACATTGTGTATGGGGAACTGAGGGAGATGTACATTGTGTACGGGGAATGGAGGGAGATAGACATTGTGTATGGGGAATGGAGGGAGATGCACATTGTGTATGGGGAACAGAGCGAGATGCACATTGTGTACGGGGAATGGAGAGAGATGCACATTGTGTACGCGGAATGGAGGGAGATGCACATTGTGTACGCGGAATGGAGGGAGATGCACATTGTGTATGGGGAACTGAGGGAGATGCACATTGTGTACGGGGATTGGAGGGAGATAGACATTGTGTATGGGGAACGGAGGGAGATGCACATTGTGTACGCGGAATGGAGGGAGATGCACATTGTGCACGGGGAACGGAGGGAGATGCATATTGTGTATGGGGAACGGAGCGAGATGCACATTGGGTATGGGGAATATAGGGATTTGCACGTTGTGTATGGGAATGGAGGGAGATGCACATAGTGTATGGGGAATGGAGGGAGATGCACTTTGTGTATGGGGAACGGAGGGAGATGGACATTGTGTACGGGGAACGGAGGGAGATGCACATTGTGTATGGGGAACGGAGCGAGATGCACATTGTGTATGGGGAATGGAGGGAAATGCACGTTGTGTATGGGGAATGCAGGGAGATGCACACTGTGTACGGGGAACGGAGAGAGATGGACATTGTGTACGCGGAATGGAGTGAGATGCACATAGTGTACGGGGAATGTAGGGAGATGCACACTGTGTATGGGGAATGGAGTGAGATGGACATTGTGTACGCGGAATGGAGGGAGATGCACATAGTGTACGGGGAATGGAGGGAGATGCACATAGTGTACGGGGAATGGAGGGAAATGCACATTGTGTATGGGGAATGGAGGGAGATGCACTTTGTGTATGGGGAACGGAGGGAGATGGACATTGTGTACGGGTAACGGAGGGAGATGCACATTGTGTATGGGGAACGGAGCGAGATGCACATTGTGTACGCGGAATGGAGGGAGATGGACATTGTGTATGGGGAATGGAGGGAGATGGACATTGTGTATGGGGAATGGAGAGAGATGGACATTGTGTACGCGGAATGGAGTGAGATGCACATAGTTTACGGGGAATGGAGGGAGATGCACATTGTGTATGTGGAATGGAGTGAGATGGAGATTGTGTACGTGGAATGGAGGGAGATGCACATAGTGTACGGGGAATGGAGGGAAATGCACATTGTGTATGGGGAATTAGGGAGATAGACATTGTGTATGGGGAATGGAGGGAGATGCACATTGTGTACGGTGAAAGGAGGGAGATTCACATAGTGTATGGGGAATGGAGGGAGATGCACGTTGTGTACGGGGAATGGAGGGATTTGCACATTGTGTATGGGAATGGAGGGAGATGCACATTGTGACTGGGGAATGGAGGGAGATTCACATTGTCTATGGGGATTGGAGGGAGATGCACATTGTGTATGGGGAATGGAGGGAGATGCACATTGTGTATGGGGAATGGAGTGAAATGCACATTGTGTACGGGGAATGGAGGGAGATGCACACTGTGTATGGTAATTGGAGGGCGATGCACATTGTGTATGGGGATTGGAGGGAGATGGACATTGTGTATTGGGAACGAAGGGAGATGCACATTGTGTACGGGGATTGGAGGGAGATGGACATTGTGTACGGGGATTGGAGGGAGATGGACATTGTGTATGGGGATTGGAGGGAGATGCACATTGTGTACGGGGAATGGATGGAGATGCACGTTATTTATGGGGAATGGAGAGAGATGCACATTGTGTACGGGGAATGGAGGGTGATGCACATTGTGTACGGGGAATGGATGGAGATGCACATTGTGTATGGGGATTGGAGGGTGATGCACGTTGTGTATGGGGAATGGAGGGAGATGCACATTGTGTATGGGGAACTGAGGGAGATGCACAATGTGTATGGGGAACGGAGGGAGATGCACATTGTGTACGGGGAATGGAGGGAGATGGACATTGTGTACGGGGAATGGAGGGAGATGCACAGTGTGTATGGGGAATGGAGTGAGATGGACATTGTGTACGCGGAATGGAGGGAGATGCACATAGTGTATGGGGAATGGAGGGAGATGCATATAGTGTACGGGGAACGGAGGGAGATGAACATAGTGTACGGGGAATGGAGGGAGATGCACATTGTGTATGTGGAATGTAGCAAGATGCACATTGTGTATGGGGAATGGGGGGAGATGCACATAGTGCACGGGGAATGGAGTGAGATGCACATTGTGTATGGGGAATGGAGCAAGATGCACATTGTGTATGGGGAATGGAAGGAGATGCACATTGTGTATGGGGAATGGAGGGAGATGCACATTCTGAATGGGGAATGGTGTGAAATGCACATTGTGTACGGGGAATGGAGTGAAATGCACATTGTGTACGGGGAATGGTGGGAGTTGCACATTGCGTACGGGGTATGGAGGGAGATGCACATAGTGTACGGGGAATGGAGGGAGATGCACATTGTGTATGGGGAATGGAGCAAGATGCACATTGTGTATGGGGAATGGAGGGAGATGCACATTGCGTACGGGGAATGGACGGAGATGCAGATTGCGTACGGGGAATGGAGGGAGATGCACATTGTGTCTGGGGCATGGAGGGAGATGCACATTGCGTACGGGGAATGGAGGGAGATGCACATTGTGTATGGGGAATGGAGCAAGATGCACATTGTGTATGGGGAATGGAGGGAGATGCACATTGCGTACGGGGAATGGATCGAGATGCACATTGTGTCTGGGGATTGGAGGGAGATGCACATTGCGTACGGGGAATGGACGGAGATGCAGATTGCGTACGTGGAATGGAGGGAGATGCACATTGTGTCTGGGGAATGGAGGGAGATGCACATTGCGTACGGGGAATGGAGGGAGATGCACATTGTGTACGGGGACTGGAGGGAGATGCACATTGTGTCTGGGGAATGGAGGGAGATGCACATTGCGTACGGGGATTGGAGGGAGATGCACATTGTGTATGGGGATTGGAGGGAGATGCACATTGTGTACGGGGATTGGAGGGAGATGCACATTGTGTATGGGGAATGGAGAGAAATGGACATTGTGTACGCAGAATGGAGGGAGATGCACATACTGTATGGGGAATGGAGGGAGATGCACATAGGGTATGGGGAATGGATGGAGATGCACATAGTGTACGGGGAATGGAGGGAGATGCACATTGTGTACGGGGAATGGAGGGAGATGCACATTGTGTACGGGGATTGGAGGGAGATGCACATTGTGTACGGGGATTGGAGGGAGATGCACATTGTGTATGGGGAATGGAGAGAAATGGACATTGTGTACGCAGAATGGAGGGAGATGCACATAGTGTATGGGGAATGGAGGGAGATGCACATAGGGTATGGGGAATGGATGGAGATGCACATAGTGTACGGGGAATGGAGGGAGATGCACATTGTGTACGGGGAATGGAGGGAGATGAACATTGTGTACGGGGAATGGAGGGAGATGCACATTGTGTCTGGGGAATGGAGGGAGATGCACATTGCGTACGGGGATTGTAGGGAGATGCACATTGTGTATGGGGATTGGAGGGAGATGCACATTGTGTACGGGGATTGGAGGGAGATGCACATTGTGTATGGGGAATGGAGAGAGATGGACATTGTGTACGCAGAATGGAGGGAGATGCACATAGTGTATGGGGAATGGAGGGAGATGCACATAGGGTATGGGGAATGGATGGAGATGCACATAGTGTACGGGGAATGGAGGGAGATGCACATTGTGTATGGGGATTGGAGGGAGACGCACATAGTGTACGGGGAATGGAGGGAGATGCACATTGTGTATGCGGAATGGAGGGAGATGCACATTGTGTACGGTGAACGGAGGGAGATTCACATAGTGTATGGGGAATGGAGGGAGATGCACATTGTGTACGGGGAATGGAGGGAGATGCACATTGTGTATGGGGAATGGAGGGTGATGCACATTGTTTACGGGGAATGGAGGGAGATGCACATTGTTGTATGGGGAACAGAGCGAGATGCACATTGTGTATGGGGAATGGAGGGAGATGCACATTGTGTATGGGGAATGGAGCAAGATGCACATTGTTTATGGTGAATGGAGGGAGATGCACATTGTGTATGGGGAATGGAAGGAGATGCACATTGTTTACGCGGAATGGAGGGAGATGCACATTGTGTACGGTGAATGGAGGGAGATTCACATATTCTATGGGGAATGGAGGGAGATGCACATTTGGTATGGGGAATGGAGGGATTTGCACGTTGTGTATGGGAATGGAGGGAGATGCACATAGTGTATGGGGAATGGAGGGAGATGGACTTTGTGTATGGGGAATGGAGGGAGATGGACATTGTGTACGGGGAATGGAGCAAGATGCACATTGTGTATGGGGAATGGAGGGAGATGCAGATTGCGTACGGGGAATGGATAGAGATGCACATTGTGTCTGGGGATTGGAGGGAGATGCACATTGTGTATGGGGAATGGAGGGAAATGCACATTGCGTACGGGGAATGGATGGAGATGCACATTGTGTCTGGGGATTGGAGGGAGATGCACATTGCGTACGGGGAATGGACGGAGATGCAGATTGCGTACGGGGAATGGAGGGAGATGCACATTGTGTCTGGGGAATGGAGGGAGATGCACATTGCGTACGGGGAATGGAGGGAGATGCACATTGTGTATGGGGAATGGAGCAAGAAGCACATTGTGTATGGGGAATGGAGGGAGATGCACATTGTGTACGGGGAATGGAGGGAGATGCACATTGTTGTATGGGGAACAGAGCGAGATGCACATTGTGTATGGGGAATGGAGGGAGATGCACATTGTGTATGGGGAATGGAGCAGAATGCACATTGTGTATGGGGAATGGAGGGAGATGCACATTGTGTATGGGGAATGGAAGGAGATGCACATTGTTGTATGGGGAACAGAACGAGATGCACATTGTGTATGGGGAATGGAGGGAGATGCACATTGTGTATGGGGAATGGAGCAAGATGCACATTGTGTATGGGGAATGGAGGGAGATGCACATTGTGTATGGGGAATGGAAGGAGATGCACATTGTTTACGCGGAATGGAGGGAGATGCACATTGTGTACGGTGAATGGAAGGAGATTCACATAGTCTATGGGGAATGGAGGGAGATGCACATTGGGTATGGGGAATGGAGGGATTTGCACGTTGTGTATGGGAATGGAGGGAGATGCACATAGTGTATGGGGAATGGAGGGAGATGCACTTTGTGTTTGGGGAATGGAGGGAGATGGACATTGTGTACGGGGAACGGAGGGAGATGCACATTGTGTATGGGGATTGGAGGGAGATGCACATTGTGTATGGGGAACGGAGCGAGATGCACATTGTGTATGGGGAATGGAGGGAAATGCACGTTGTGTACGGGGAATGGAGGGAGATGGACATTGTGTATGGGCAACGAAGGGAGATGCAAGTTGTGTACGGGGAATGGAGGGAGATTGACATTGTGTATGGGGATTGGAGGGAGATGCACATAGTGTACGGGGAATGGAGGGAGATGCACATTGTGTATGGGGAATGGAGGGAGATGCACATTGTGTATGTGGAATGGTGTGAAATGCACATAGTGTACGGGGAATGGAGGGAGATGCACATTGTGTATGGGGATTGGAGGGCGATGCACATTGTGTATGGGGATTGGAGGGAGATGGACATTGTGTATTGGGAACGGAGGGAGATGCACATTGTGTACGGGGATTGGAGGGAGATGGAGATTGTGTACGGGGATTGGAGGGAGATGGACATTATGTATGGGGATTGGAGGGAGATGCACATTGTGTACGGGGAATGGAAAGAGATGGACATTGTGTACGTGGAATGGAAGGAGATGGACATTGTGTACGCTGTATGGAGGGAGATGCACAATGTGTACGGGGAATGGATGGAGATGCACATTATTTATAGGGAATGGAGGGAGATGCACATTGTGTACGGGGAATGGAGGGAGATGCACATTGTGTACGGGGAATGGATGGAGATGCACATTATGCATGGGGATTGGAGGGAGATACACATAGTGTACGGGGACAGGAGGGAGATGCACATTGTGTATGGGGAATGGAGGGAGATGCACGTTGTGTATGGGGAATGGAGGGAGATGCACATTGTGTATGGGGAACTGAGGGAGATGCACAATGTGTATGGGGAACGGAGGGAGATGCACATTGTGTACGGGGAATGGAGGGAGATTCACATATTCTATGGGGAATGGAGGGAGATGCACATTTGGTATGGGGAATGGAGGGATTTGCACGTTGTGTATGGGAATGGAGGGAGATGCACATAGTGTATGGGGAATGGAGGGAGATGCACTTTGTGTATGGGGAATGGAGGGAGATGGACATTGTGTACGGGGAATGGAGCAAGATGCACATTGTGTATGGGGAATGGAGGGAGATGCAGATTGCGTACGGGGAATGGATGGAGATGCACATTGTGTCTGGGGATTGGAGGGAGATGCACATTGTGTATGGGGAATGGAGGGAAATGCACATTGCGTACGGGGAATGGATGGAGATGCACATTGTGTCTGGGGATTGGAGGGAGATGCACATTGCGTACGGGGAATGGACGGAGATGCAGATTGCGTACGGGGAATGGAGGGAGATGCACATTGTGTCTGGGGAATGGAGGGAGATGCACATTGCGTACGGGGAATGGAGGGAGATGCACATTGTGTATGGGGAATGGAGCAAGAAGCACATTGTGTATGGGGAATGGAGGGAGATGCACATTGTGTACGGGGAATGGAGGGAGATGCACATTGTTGTATGGGGAACAGAGCGAGATGCACATTGTGTATGGGGAATGGAGGGAGATGCACATTGTGTATGGGGAATGGAGCAGGATGCACATTGTGTATGGGGAATGGAGGGAGATGCACATTGTGTATGGGGAATGGAAGGAGATGCACATTGTTGTATGGGGAACAGAGCGAGATGCACATTGTGTATGGGGAATGGAGGGAGATGCACATTGTGTATGGGGAATGGAGCAAGATGCACATTGTGTATGGGGAATGGAGGGAGATGCACATTGTGTATGGGGAATGGAAGGAGATGCACATTGTTTACGCGGAATGGAGGGAGATGCACATTGTGTACGGTGAATGGAGGGAGATTCACATAGTCTATGGGGAATGGAGGGAGATGCACATTGTGTATGGGGAATGGAGGGATTTGCACGTTGTGTATGGGAATGGAGGGAGATGCACATAGTGTATGGGGAATGGAGGGAGATGCACTTTGTGTATGGGGAATGGAGGGAGATGGACATTGTGTACGGGGAACGGAGGGAGATGCACATTGTGTATGGGGATTGGAGGGAGATGCACATTGTGTATGGGGAACGGAGCGAGATGCACATTGTGTATGGGGAATGGAGGGAAATGCACGTTGTGTACGGGGAATGGAGGGAGATGGACATTGTGTATGGGGAACGAAGGGAGATGCAAGTTGTGTACTTGGAATGGAGGGAGATTGACATTGTGTATGGGGATTGGAGGGAGATGCACATAGTGTACGGGGAATGGAGGGAGATGCACATTGTGTATGGGGAATGGAGGGAGATGCACATTGTGTATGGGGAATGGAGTGAAATGCACATTGTGTATGGGGATTGGAGGGCGATGCACATTGTGCATGGGGATTGGAGGGAGATGGACATTGTGTATTGGGAACGGAGGGAGATGCACATTGTGTACGGGGATTGGAGGGAGATGGAGATTGTGTACGGGGATTGGAGGGAGATGGACATTATGTATGGGGATTGGAGGGAGATGCACATTGTGTACGGGGAATGGAAAGAGATGGACATTGTGTACGTGGAATGGAAGGAGATGGACATTGTGTACGCTGTATGTAGGGAGATGCACAATGTGTACGGGGAATGGATGGAGATGCACATTATTTATAGGGAATGGAGGGAGATGCACATTGTGTACGGGGAATGGAGGGAGATGCACATTGTGTACGGGGAATGGATGGAGATGCACATTGTGTATGGGGATTGGAGGGAGATACACATAGTGTACGGGGACAGGAGGGAGATGCACATTGTGTATGGGGAATGGAGGGAGATGCACGTTGTGTATGGGGAATGGAGGGAGATGCACATTGTGTATGGGGAACTGAGGGAGATGCACAATGTGTATGGGGAACGGAGGGAGATGCACATTGTGTACGGGGAATGGAGGGAGATGGACATTGTGTACGGGGAATGGAGGGAGATGGACATTGTGTACTGGGAATGGGGGGAGATGGACGTTGTGAACGCGGAATGGAGGTAGTTGCCCATTGTTTACGCCGAATGGAGTGAGATGCACATAGTGTACGGGGAATGGAGGGAGATGCACATTGTGTATGGGGAATGGAGTGAGATGGACATTGTGTACGCGGAATGGAGGGAGATGGACATAGTGTATGGGGAATGGAGGGAGATGCATATAGTGTACGGGGAACGGAGGGAGATGCACATTGTGTACGGGGAGTGGAGTGAGATGCACTTTGTGTATGTGGAATGTAGCAAGATGCACATTGTGCATGGGGAATGGGGGGAGAAGCACATAGTGTACGGGGAATGGAGTGAGATGCACATTGTGTATGGGGAATGGAGCAAGATGCACATTGTGTATGGGGAATGGAAGGAGATGCACATTGTGTATGGGGAATGGAGGGAGATGCACATTCTGAATGGGGAATGGAGTGAAATGCACATTGTGTACGGAGAATGGAGGGAGATGCACATTGCGTACGGGGTATGGAGGGAGATGCACATAGTGTACGGGGAATGGAGGGAGATGCACATTGTGTATGGGGAATGGAGGGAGATGCACATTGCGTACGGGGAATGGATGGAAATGCACATTGTGTCTGGGGATTGGAGGGAGATGCACACTGCGTACGGGGAATGGACGGAGATGCAGATTGCGTACGGGGAATGGAGGGAGATGCACATTGTGTATGGGGATTGGAGGGAGATGCACATTGTGTATGGGGAACGGAGCGAGATGCACATTGTGTATGGGGAATGGAGGGAAATGCACGTTGTGTACGGGGAATGGAGGGAGATGGACATTGTGTATGGGGAACGAAGGGAGATGCAAGTTGTGTACGGTGAATGGAGGGAGATTGACATTGTGTATGGGGATTGGAGGGAGATGCACATAGCGTACGGGGAAAGGAGGGAGATGCACATTGTGTATGGGGAATGGAGGGAGATGCACATTGTGTATGGGGAATGGAGTGAAATGCACATAGTGTACGGGGAATGGAGGGAGATGCACATTGTGTATGGGGATTGGAGGGCGATGCACATTGTGTATGGGGATTGGAGGGAGATGGACATTGTGTATTGGGAACGGAGGGAGATGCACATTGTGTACGGGGATTGGAGGGAGATGGAGATTGTGTACGGGGATTGGAGGGAGATGGACATTATGTATGGGGATTGGAGGGAGATGCACATTGTGTACGGGGAATGGAAAGAGATGGACATTGTGTACGTGGAATGGAAGGAGATGGACATTGTGTACGCTGTATGGAGGGAGATGCACAATGTGTACGGGGAATGGATGGAGATGCACATTATTTATAGGGAATGGAGGGAGATGCACATTGTGTACGGGGAATTGAGGGAGATGCACATTGTGTATGGGGATTGGAGGGAGATGCACGTTGTGTATGGGGAATGGAGGGAGATGCACATTGTGTATGGGGAACTGAGGGAGATGCACAATGTGTATGGGGAACGGAGGGAGATGCACATTGTGTACGGGGAATGGAGGGAGATGGACATTGTGTACGGGGAATGGAGGGAGATGGAGATTGTGTACTGGGAATGGGGGGAGATGGACGTTGTGAACGCGGAATGGAGGTAGTTGCCCATTGTTTACGCCGAATGGAGTGAGATGCACATAGTGTACGGGGAATGGAGGGAGATGCACATTGTGTATGGGGAATGGAGTGAGATGGACATTGTGTACGCGGAATGGAGGGAGATGGACATAGTGTATGGGGAATGGAGGGAGATGCATATAGTGTACGGGGAACGGAGGGAGATGCACATAGTGTACGGGGAATGGAGGGAGATGCACATTGTGTATGGGGAATGGAGCATGATGCACATTGTGTATGGGGAATGGAGGGAGATGCACATTGTGTACGGGGAGTGGAGTGAGATGCACTTTGTGTATGTGGAATGTAGCAAGATGCACATTGTGTATGGGGAATGGGGGGAGATGCACATAGTGTACGGGGAATGGAGTGAGATGCACATTGTGTATGGGGAATGGAGCAAGATGCACATTGTGTATGGGGAATGGAAGGAGATGCACATTGTGTATGGGGAATGGAGGGAGATGCACATTCTGAATGGGGAATGGAGTGAAATGCACATTGTGTACGGAGAATGGAGGGAGATGCACATTGCGTACGGGGTATGGAGGGAGATGCACATAGTGTACGGGGAATGGAGGGAGATGCACATTGTGTATTGGGAATGGAGGGAGATGCACATTGCGTACGGGGAATGGATGGAAATGCACATTGTGTCTGGGGATTGGAGGGAGATGCACATTGCGTACGGGGAATGGACAGAGATGCAGATTGCGTATGGGGAATGGAGGGAGATGCACATTGTGTCTGGGGAATGGAGGGAGATGCACATTGCGTACGGGGAATGGAGGGAGATGCACATTGTGTACGGGTAATGGAGGGAGATGCACATTGTGTACGGGGAATGGAGGGAGATGCACAGTGTGTATGGGGAATGGAGGGAGATGCACATTGTGTATGGGGAATGGAGCAAGATGCACATTGTGTATGGGGAATGGAGGGAGATGCACATTGTGTATGGGGAATGGAAGGAGATGCACATTGTGTACGCGGAATGGAGGGAGATGCACATTGTGTACGGTGAATGGAGGGAGATTCACATAGTCTATGGGGAATGGAGGGAGATGCACATTGGGTATGGGGAATGGAGGGATTTGCACGTTGTGTATGGGAATGGAGGGAGATGCACATAGTGTACGGGGAATGGAGGGAGATGCACTTTGTGTATAGGGAATGGAGGGAGATGGACATTGTGTACGGGGAACGGAGGGAGATGCACATTGTGTATGGGGATTGGAGGGAGATGCACATTGTGTATGGGGAACGGAGCGAGATGCACATTGTGTATGGGGAATGGAGGGAAATGCACGTTGTGTACGGGGAATGGAGGGAGATGGAGATTGTGTATGGGGAACGATGGGAGATGCAAGTTGTGTACGGGGAATGGAGGGAGATTGACATTGTGTATGGGGATTGGAGGGAGATGCACATAGTGTACGGGGAATGGAGGGAGATGCACATTGTGTATGGGGAACGGAGGGAGATGCACATTGTGTATGGGGAATGGAGTGAAATGCACATAGTGTACGGGGAATGGAGGGAGATGCACATTTTGTATGGGGATTGGAGGGCGATGCACATTGTGTATGGGGATTGGAGGGAGATGGACATTGTGTATTGGGAACGGAAGGAGATGCACATTGTGTACGGGGATTGGAGGGAGATGGAGATTGTGTACGGGGATTGGAGGGAGATGGACATTATGTATGGGGATTGGAGGGAGATGCACATTGTGTACGTTGAATGGAAAGAGATGGACATTGTGTACGTGGAATGGAAGGAGATGGACATTGTGTACGCTGTATGGAGGGAGATGCACAATGTGTACGGGGAATGGATGGAGATGCACATTATTTATAGGGAATGGAGGGAGATGCACATTGTGTACGGGGAATGGAGGGAGATGCACATTGTGTACGGGGAATGGATGGAGATGCACATTGTGTATGGGGATTGGAGGGAGATACACATAGTGTACGGGGACAGGAGGGAGATGCACATTGTGTATGGGGAATGGAGGGAGATGCACGTTGTGTATGGGGAATGGAGGGAGATGCACATTGTGTATGGGGAACTGAGGGAGATGCACAATGTGTATGGGGAACGGAGGGAGATGCACATTGTGTACGGGGAATGGAGGGAGATGGACATTGTGTACGGGGAATGGAGGGAGATGGACATTGTGTACTGGGAATGGGGGGAGATGGACGTTGTGAACGCGGAATGGAGGTAGTTGCCCATTGTTTACGCAGAATGTAGTGAGATGCACATAGTGTACGGGGAATGGAGGGAGATGCACATTGTGTATGGGGAATGGAGGGAGATGCACATTGTGTATGGGGAATGGAGTGAGATGGACATTGTGTACGCGGAATGGAGGGAGATGCACATAGTGTATGGGGAATGGAGGGAGATGCATATAGTGTACGGGGAACGGAGGGAGATGCACATAGTGTACGGGGAATGGAGGGAGATGCACATTGTGTATGGGGAATGGAGGGAGATGGACATTGTGTACGGGGAACGGAGGGAGATGCACATTGTGTATGGGGAACGGAGCGAGATGCACATTGTGTATGGGGAATGGAGGGAAATGCACGTTGTGTATGGGTAATGCAGGGAGATGCACATAGTGTACGGGGAACTGAGGGAGATGCACAATGTGTATGGGGAACGGAGGGAGATGCACATTGTGTACGGGGAATGGAGGGAGATGGACATTGTGTACGGGGAATGGAGGGAGATGCACAGTGTGTATGGGGAATGGAGTGAGATGGACATTGTGTACGCGGAATGGAGGGAGATGCACATAGTGTACGGGGAATGGAGGGAGATGCACATTGTGTATGGGGAATGGAGGGAGATGCACATTGTGTATGGGGAATGGAGGGAGATGCACATTGTGTATGGGGAATGGAGCAAGATGCACATTGTGTATGGGGAATGGGGGGAGATGCACAGTGTGTATGGGGAATTGAGTGAGATGGACATTGTGTACGCGGAATGGAGGGAGATGCGCATAGTGTATGGGGAATGGAGTGAGATGCACAGTGTGTATGGGGAATGGAGGGAGATGCACATTGTGTCTGGGGAATGGAGGGAGATGCACATTGTGTCTGGGGATTGGAGGGAGATGCACATTGCGTACGGGGAATGGACGGAGATGCAGATTGCGTACGGGGAATGGAGGGAGATGCACATTGTGTCTGGGGAATGGAGTGAGATGCACAGTGTGTATGGGGAATGGAGGGAGATGCACATTGTGTCTGGGGAATGGAGGGAGATGCACATTGTGTCTGGGGATTGGAGGGAGATGCACATTGCGTACGGGGAATGGACGGAGATGCAGATTGCGTACGGGGAATGGAGGGAGATGCACATTGTGTCTGGGGAATGGAGGGAGATGCACATTGCGTACGGGGAATGGAGGGAGATGCACATTGTGTACGGGGAATGGAGGGAGATGCACATTGTGTCTGGGGAATGGAGGGAGATGCACATTGCGTACGGGGATTGGAGGGAGATGCACATTGTGTATGGGGATTGGAGGGAGATGCACATTGTGTACGGGGATTGGAGGGAGATGCACATTGTGTATGGGGAATGGAGAGAGATGGACATTGTGTACGCAGAATGGAGGGAGATGCACATAGTGTATGGGGAATGGAGGGAGATGCACATAGGGTATGGGGAATGGATTGAGATGCACATAGTGTACGGGGAATGGAGGGAGATGCACATTGTGTACGGGGAATGGAGGGATTTGCACGTTGTGTATGGGAATGGAGGGAGATGCACATAGTGTATGGGGAATGGAGGGAGATGCACTTTGTGTATGGGGAATGGAGGGAGATGGACATTGTGTACGGGGAACGGAGGGAGATGCACATTGTGTATGGGGATTGGAGGGAGATGCACATTGTGTATGGGGAACGGAGCGAGATGCACATTGTGTATGGGGAATGGAGGGAAATGCACGTTGTGTACGGGGAATGGAGGGAAATGGACATTGTGTATGGGGATTGTAGGGAGATGCACATAGTGTACGGGGAATGGAGGGAGATGCACATTGTGTATGGGGAATGGAGGGAGATGCACATTGTGTATGGGGAATGGAGTGAAATGCACATAGTGTACGGGTAATGGAGGGAGATGCACATTGTGTATGGGGTTTGGAGGGCGATGCACATTGTGTATGGGGATTGGAGGGAGATGGACATTGTGTATTGGGAACGGAGGGAGATGCACATTGTGTACGGGGATTGGAGGGAGATGGACATTGTGTACGGGGATTGGAGGGAGATGGACATTGTGTATGGGAATTGGAGGGAGATGCACATTGTGTACGGGGAATGGAAAGAGATGGACATTGTGTACGTGGAATGGAGGGAGATGGACATTGTGTACGCTGTATGGAGGGAGATGCACAATGTGTACGGAGAATGGATGGAGATGCACATTATTTATAGGGAATGGAGGGAGATGCACATTGTGTACGGGGAATGGAGGGAGATGCACATTGTGTACGGGGAATGGATGGAGATGCACATTGTGTATGGGGATTGGAGGGAGATACAGATAGTGTACTGGGAAAGGAGGGAGATGCACATTGTGTATGGGGAATGGAGGGAGATGGACATTGTGTATGGGGAACGGAGGGAGATGCACGTTGTGTATGGGGAATGGAGGGAGATGCACATTGTGTATGGGGAACTGAGGGAGATGCACAATGTGTATGGGGAACGGAGGGAGATGCACATTGTGTACGGGGAATGGAGGGAGATGGACATTCTGTACGGGGAATGGAGGGAGATGGACATTGTGTACTGGGAATTGGGGGAGATGGACGTTGTGAACGCGGAATGGAGGTAGTTGCCCATTGTTTACGCAGAATGGAGTGAGATGCACATAGTGTACGGGGAATGGAGGGAGATGCAGATTGTGTATGGGGAATGGAGTGAGATGGACATTGTGTACGCGGAATGGTGGGAGATGCACATAGTGTATGGGGAATGGAGGGAGATGCATATAGTGTACGGGGAACGGAGGGAGAGGCACATAGTGTACGGGGAATGGAGGGAGATGCACATTGTGTATGGGGAATGGAGCAAGATACACATTGTGTATGGGGAATGGAGGGAGATGCACATTGTGTACGGGGAGTGGAGTGAGATGCACTTTGTGTATGTGGAATGTAGCAAGATGCACATTGTGTATGGGGAATGGGGGGAGATGCACATAGTGTACGGGGAATGGAGTGAGATGCACATTGTGTATGGGTAATGGAGCAAGATGCACATTGTGTATGGGGAATGGAAGGAGATGCACATTGTGTATGGGGAATGGAGGGAGATGCACATTGTGAATGGGGAATGGAGTGAAATGCACATTGTGTACGGGGAATGGAGGGAGATGCACATTGCGTACGGGGTATGGAGGGAGATGCACATAGTGTACGGGGAATGGAGGGAGATGCACATTGTGTATGGGGAATGGAGGGAGATGCACATTGCGTACGGGGAATGGATGGAGATGCACATTGTGTCTGGGGATTGGAGGGAGATGCACATTGCGTACGGGGAATGGACGGAGATGCAGATTGCGTACGGGGAATGGAGGGAGATGCACATTGTGTCTGGGGAATGGAGGGAGATGCACATTGCGTACGGGGAATGGAGGGAGATGCACATTGTGTACGGGTAATGGAGGGAGATGCACATTGTGTACGGGGAATGGAGGGAGATCCACATTGCGTACGGGGAATGGAGGGAGATGCACATTGTGTCTGGGGAATGGAGGGAGATGCACATTGCGTACGGGGATTGGAGGGAGATGCACATTGTGTACGGGGAATGGAGGGAGATGCACATTGTGTATGGGGAATGGAGGGAGATGCACATTGTGTACGGGGAATGGAGGGAGATGGACATTGTGTATGGGGAACAGAGCGAGATGCACATTGTGTATGGGGAATGGTGGGAGATGCACATTGTGTATGGGGAATGGAGCAAGATGCACATTGTGTATGTGGAATGGAGGGAGATGCACATTGTGTATGGGGAATGGAAGGAGATGCACATTGTGTACGCGGAATGGAGGGAGATGCACATTGTGTACGGTGAATGGAGGGAGATTCACAATATGTATGGGGAATGGATGGAGATGCACATAGTGTACGGGGAATGGAGGGAGATGCACATTGTGTATGGGGAATGATGGGAGATGCACATAGTGTACGGGGAATGGAGGGAGATGCACATTGTGTACGCGGAATGGAGGGAGATGCACATTGTGTACGGTGAACGGAGGGAGAATCACATAGTGTATGGGGAATGGAGGGAGATGCACATTGTGTACGGGGAATGGAGGGAGATGCACATTGTGTCTGGGGAATGGAGGGAGATGCACATTGCGTACGGGGATTGGAGGGAGATGCTAATTGTGTATGGGGATTGGAGGGAGATGCACATTGTGTACGGGGATTGGAGGGAGATGCACATTGTGTATGGGGAATGGAGAGAGATGGACATTGTGTACGCAGAATGGAGGGAGATGCACATAGTGTATGGGGAATGGAGGGAGATGCACATAGGGTATGGGGAATGGATGGAGATGCACATAGTGTACGGGGAATGGAGGGAGATGCACATTGTGTATGGGGAATGATGGGAGATGCACATAGTGTACGGGGAATGGAGGGAGATGCACATTGTGTACGCGGAATGGAGGGAGATGCACATTGTGTACGGTGAACGGAGGGAGAATCACATAGTGTATGGGGAATGGAGGGAGATGCACATTGTGTACGGGGAATGGAGGGAGATGCACATTGTGTATGGGGAATGGAGGGAGATGCATATTGTGTACGGGGAATGGAGGGAGATGGACATTGTGTATGGGGAACAGAGCGAGATGCACATTGTGTATGGGGAATGGTGGGAGATGCACATTGTGTATGGGGAATGGAGCAAGATGCACATTGTGTATGGGGAATGGAGGGAGATGCACATTGTGTATGGGGAATGGAAGGAGATGCACATTGTGTACGCGGAATGGAGGGAGATGCACATTGTGTACGGTGAATGGAGGGAGATTCACATAGTCTATGGGGAATGGAGGGAGATGCACAATATGTATGGGGAATGGAGGGAGATGCACTTTGTGTATGGGGAATGGAGGGAGATGGACATTGTGTACGGGGAACGGAGGGAGATGCACATTGAGTATGGGGATTGGAGGGAGATGCACATTGTGTATGGGGAACGGAGCGAGATGCACATTGTGTATGGGGAATGGAGGGAAATGCACGTTGTGTACGGGGAATGGAGGGAGATGGACATTGTGTATGGGGAACGAAGGGAGATGCAAGTTTTGTACGGGGAATGGAGGGAGATGGACATTGTGTATGGGGATTGGAGGGAGATGCACATAGTGTACGGGGAATGGAGGGAGATGCACATTGTGTATGGGGAATGGAGGGAGATGCACATTGTGTATGGGGAATGGAGCAAGATGCACATTGTGTATGGGGAATGGAGGGAGATGCACATTGCGTACGGGGAATGGATGGAGATGCACATTGTGTCTGGGGATTGGAGGGAGATGCACATTGCGTACGGGGAATGGACGGAGATGCAGATTGCGTACGGGGAATGGAGGGAGATGCACATTGTGTCTGGGGAATGGAGGGAGATGCACATTGCGTACGGGGAATGGAGGGAGATGCACATTGTGTACGGGTAATGGAGGGAGATGCACATTGTGTACGGGGAATGGAGGGAGATGCACATTGCGTACGGGGAATGGAGGGAGATGCACATTGTGTCTGGGGAATGGAGGGAGATGCACATTGCGTACGGGGATTGGAGGGAGATGCAAATTGTGTATGGGGATTGGAGGGAGATGCACATTGTGTACGGGGATTGGAGGGAGATGCACTTTGTGTATGGGGAATGGAGGGTGATGGACATTGTGTACGGGGAACGGAGGGAGATGCACATTGTGTATGGGGATTGGAGGGAGATGCACATTGTGTATGGGGAACGGAGCGAGATGCACATTGTGTATGGGGAATGGAGGGAAATGCACGTTGTGTACGGGGAATGGAGGGAGATGGACATTGTGTATGGGGAACGAAGTGAGATGCAAGTTGTGTACGGGGAACGGAGGGAGATGGACATTGTGTAAGGGGATTGGAGGGAGATGGACATTATGTATGGGGATTGGAGGGAGATGCACATTGTGTACGGGGAATGGAGGGAGATGGACATTGTGTACGGGGAATGGAGGGAGATGGACATTGTGTACTGGGAATGGGGGGAGATGGACGTTGTGAACGCGGAATGGAGGTAGTTGCCCATTGTTTACGCCGAATGGAGTGAGATGCACATAGTGTACGGGGAATGGAGGGAGATGCACATTGTGTATGGGGAATGGAGTGAGATGGACATTGTGTATGGGGAATGGAGTGAGATGGACATTGTGTACGCGGAATGGAGGGAGATGGACATAGTGTATGGGGAATGGAGGGAGATGCTTATAGTGTACGGGGAACGGAGGGAGATGCACATAGTGTACGGGGAATGGAGGGAGATGCACATTGTGTATGGGGAATGGAGCAAGATGCACATTGTGTATGGGGAATGGAAGGAGATGCACATTGTGTATGGGGAATGGAGGGAGATGCACATTCTGAATGGGGAATGGAGTGAAATGCACATTGTGTACGGAGAATGGAGGGAGATGCACATTGCGTACGGGGTATGGAGGGAAATGCACATAGTGTACGGGGAATGGAGGGAGATGCACATTGTGTATGGGGAATGGAGGGAGATGCACATTGCGTACGGGGAATGGATGGAAATGCACATTGTGTCTGGGGATTTTAGGGAGATGCACATTGCGTACGGGGAATGGACGGAGATGCAGATTGCGTACGGGGAATGGAGGGAGATGCACATTGTGTCTGGGGAATGGAGGGAGATGCACATTGCGTACGGGGAATGGAGGGAGATGCACATTGTGTACGGGTAATGGAGGGAGATGCACATTGTGTACGGGGAATGGAGGGAGATGCACAGTGTGTATGGGGAATGGAGGGAGATGCACATTGTGTATGGGGAATGGAGCAAGATGCACATTGTGTATGGGGAATGGAGGGAGCTGCACATTGTGTATGGGGAATGGAAGGAGATGCACATTGTGTACGCGGAATGGAGGGAGATGCACATTGTGTACGGTGAATGGAGGGAGATTCACATAGTCTATGGGGAATGGAGGGAGATGCACATTGGGTATGGGGAATGGAGGGATTTGCACGTTGTGTATGGGAATGGAGGGAGATGCACATAGTGTACGGGGAATGGAGGGAGATGCACTTTGTGTATGGGGAATGGAGGGAGATGGAGATTGTGTACGGGGAACGGAGGGAGATGCACATTGTGTATGGGGATTGGAGGGAGATGCACATTGTGTATGGGGAACGGAGCGAGATGCACATTGTGTATGGGGAATGGAGGGAAATGCACGTTGTGTACGGGGAATGGAGGGAGATGGGGATTGTGTATGGGGAACGATGGGAAATGCAAGTTGTGTACGGGGAATGGAGGGAGATTGACATTGTGTATGGGGATTGGAGGGAGATGCACATAGTGTACGGTGAATGGAGGGAGATGCACATTGTGTATGGGGAACGGAGGGAGATGCACATTGTGTATGGGGAATGGAGTGAAATGCACATAGTGTACGGGGAATGGAGGGAGATGCACATTTTGTATGGGGATTGGAGGGCGATGCACATTGTGTATGGGGATTGGAGGGAGATGGACATTGTGTATTGGGAACGGAAGGAGATGCACATTGTGTACGGGGATTGTAGGGAGATGGACATTATGTATGGGGATTGGAGGGAGATGCACATTGTGTACGTTGAATGGAAAGAGATGGACATTGTGTACGTGGAATGGAAGGAGATGGACATTGTGTACGCTGTATGGAGGGAGATGCACAATGTGTACGGGGAATGGATGGAGATGCACATTATTTATAGGGAATGGAGGGAGATGCACATTGTGTACGGGGAATGGAGGGAGATGCACATTGTGTACGGGGAATGGATGGAGATGCACATTGTGTATGGGGATTGGAGGGAGATACACATAGTGTACGGGGACAGGAGGGAGATGCACATTGTGTATGGGGAATGGAGGGAGATGCACGTTGTGTATGGGGAATGGAGGGAGATGCACATTGTGTATGGGGAACTGAGGGAGATGCACAATGTGTATGGGGAACGGAGGGAGATGCACATTGTGTACGGGGAATGGAGGGAGATGGACATTGTGTACGGGGAATGGAGGGAGATGGACATTGTGTACTGGGAATGGGGGGAGATGGACGTTGTGAACGCGGAATGGAGGTAGTTGCCCATTGTTTACGCAGAATGTAGTGAGATGCACATAGTGTACGGGGAATGGAGGGAGATGCACATTGTGTATGGGGAATGGAGTGAGATGGACATTGTGTACGCGGAATGGAGGGAGATGCACATAGTGTATGGGGAATGGAGGAAGATGCATATAGTGTACGGGGAACGGAGGGAGATGCACATAGTGTACGGGGAATGGAGGGAGATGCACATTGTGTATGGGGAACTGAGGGAGATGCACAATGTGTATGGGGAACGGAGGGAGATGCACATTGTGTACGGGGAATGGAGGGAGATGGACATTGTGTACGGGGAATGGAGGGAGATGCACAGTGTGTATGGGGAATGGAGTGAGATGGACATTGTGTACGCGGAATGGAGGGAGATGCACATAGTGTATGGGGAATGGAGGGAGATGCACATAGTGTACGGGGAACTGAGGGAGATGCACAATGTGTATGGGGAACGGAGGGAGATGCACATTGTGTACGGGGAATGGAGGGAGATGGACATTGTGTACGGGGAATGGAGGGAGATGCACAGTGTGTATGGGGAATGGAGTGAGATGGACATTGTGTACGCGGAATGGAGGGAGATGCACATAGTGTACGGGGAATGGAGGGTGATGCACATTGTGTATGGGGAATGGAGGGAGATGTACATTGTGTATGGGGAATGGAGCAAGATGCACATTGTGTATGGGGAATGGAGGGAGATGCACATTGTGTATGGGGATTGGAGGGAGATGCACATTGTGTATGGGGAACGGAGGGAGATGCAAGTTGTGTACGGGGAATGGATGGAGATGCACATTGTGTCTGGGGATTGGAGGGAGATGCACATTGCGTACGGGGAATGGACGGAGATGCAGATTGCGTACGGGGAATGGAGGGAGATGCACATTGTGTCTGGGGAATGGAGGGAGATGCACATTGCGTACGGGGAATGGAGGGAGATGCACATTGTGTACGGGGAATGGAGGGAGATGCACATTGTGTCTGGGGAATGGAGGGAGATGCACATTGCGTACGGGGATTGGAGGGAGATGCACATTGTGTATGGGGATTGGAGGGAGATGCACATTGTGTACGGGGATTGGAGGGAGATGCACATTGTGTATGGGGAATGGAGAGAGATGGACATTGTGTACGCAGAATGGAGGGAGATGCACATAGTGTATGGGGAATGGAGGGAGATGCACATAGGGTATGGGGAATGGATTGATATGCACATAGTGTACGGGGAATGGAGGGAGATGCACATTGTGTACGGGGAATGGAGGGATTTGCACGTTGTGTATGGGAATGGAGGGAGATGCACATAGTGTATGGGGAATGGAGGGAGATGCACTTTGTGTATGGGGAATGGAGGGTGATGGACATTGTGTACGGGGAACGGAGGGAGATGCACATTGTGTATGGGGATTGGAGGGAGATGCACATTGTGTATGGGGAACGGAGCGAGATGCACATTGTGTATGGGGAATGGAGGGAAATGCACGTTGTGTACGGGGAATGGAGGGAGATGGACATTGTGTATGGGGATTGGAGGGAGATGCACATAGTGTACGGGGAATGGAGTGAAATGCACATAGTGTACGGGGAATGGAGGGAGATGCACATTGTGTATGGGGTTTGGAGGGCGATGCACATTGTGTATGGGGATTGGAGGGAGATGGACATTGTGTATTGGGAACGGAGGGAGATGCACATTGTGTACGGGGATTGGAGGGAGATGGACATTGTGTACGGGGATTGGAGGGAGATGGACATTGTGTATGGGAATTGGAGGGAGATGCACATTGTGTACGGGGAATGGAAAGAGATGGACATTGTGTACGTGGAATGGAGGGAGATGGACATTGTGTACGCTGTATGGAGGGAGATGCACAATGTGTACGGAGAATGGATGGAGATGCACATTATTTATAGGGAATGGAGGGAGATGCACATTGTGTACGGGGAATGGAGGGAGATGCACATTGTGTACGGGGAATGGATGGAGATGCACATTGTGTATGGGGATTGGAGGGAGATACAGATAGTGTACGGGGAAAGGAGGGAGATGCACATTGTGTATGGGGAATGGAGGGAGATGGACATTGTGTATGGGAACGGAGGGAGATGCTCATTGTGTACGGGGAATGGAGGGAGATGGACATTGTGTACGGGGAATGGAGGGAGATGGACATTGTGTACTGGGAATGGGGGGAGATGGACGTTGTGAACGCGGAATGGAGGTAGTTGCCCATTGTTTACGCAGAATGGAGTGAGATGCACATAGTGTACGGGGAATCGAGGGAGATGCAGATTGTGTATGGGGAATGGAGTGAGATGGACATTGTGTACGCGGAATGGAGGGAGATGCACATAGTGTATGGGGAATGGAGGGAGATGCATATAGTGTACGGGGAACGGAGGGAGAGGCACATAGTGTACGGGGAATGGAGGGAGATGCACATTGTGTATGGGGAATGGAGCAAGATACACATTGTGTATGGGGAATGGAGGGAGATGCACATTGTGTACGGGGAATGGAGTGAGATGCACATTGTGTATGTGGAATGTAGCAAGATGCACATTGTGTATGGGGAATGGGGGGAGATGCACATAGTGTACGGGGAATGGAGTGAGATGCACATTGTGTATGGGGAATGGAGCAAGATGCACATTGTGTATGGGGAATGGAAGGAGATGCACATTGTGTATGGGGAATGGAGGGAGATGCACATTGTGAATGGGGAATGGAGTGAAATGCACATTGTGTACGGGGAATGGAGGGAGATGCACATTGCGTACGGGGTATGGAGGGAGATGCACATAGTGTACGGGGAATGGAGGGAGATGCACATTGTGTATGGGGAATGGAGCAAGATGCACATTGTGTATGGGGAATGGAGGGAGATGCACATTGCGTACGGGGAATGGATGGAGATGCACATTGTGTCTGGGGATTGGAGGGAGATGCACATTGCGTACGGGGAATGGACGGAGATGCAGATTGCGTACGGGGAATGGAGGGAGATGCACATTGTGTCTGGGGAATGGAGGGAGATGCACATTGCGTACGGGGAATGGAGGGAGATGCACATTGTGTACGGGTAGTGGAGGGAGATGCACATTGTGTACGGGGAATGGAGGAAGATGCACATTGCGTACGGGGAATGGAGGGAGATGCACATTGTGTCTGGGGAATGGAGGGAGATGAACATTGCGTACGGGGATTGGAGGGAGATGCAAATTGTGTATGGGGATTGGAGGGAGATGCACATTGTGTACGGGGATTGGAGGGAGATGCACATTGTGTATGGGGAATGGAGAGAGATGGACATTGTGTACGCAGAATGGAGGGAGATGTACATAGTGTATGGGGAATGGAGGGAGATGCACATAGGGTATGGGGAATGGATGGAGATGCACATAGTGTACGGGGAATGGAGGGAGATGCACATTGTGTATGGGCAATGGTGGGAGATGCACATAGTGTACGGGGAATGGAGGGAGATGCACATTGTGTACGCGGAATGGAGGGAGATGCACATTGTGTACGGTGAACGGAGGGAGAATCACATAGTGTATGGGGAATGGAGGGAGATGCACATTGTGTACGCTGTATGGAGGGAGATGCACAATGTGTACGGAGAATGGATGGAGATGCACATTATTTATAGGGAATGGAGGGAGATGCACATTGTGTACGGAAATGGAGGGAGATGCACATTGTGTACGGGGAATGGAGGGAGATGCACATTGTGTACGGGGAATGGAGCAAGATGCACATTGTGTATGGGGAATGGAGGGAGATGCACATTGTGTATGGGGATTGGAGGGAGATGCACATTGTGTACGCGGAATGGAGGGAGATGCACATTGTGTACGGTGAATGGAGGGAGATTCACATAGTCTATGGGGAATGGAGGGAGATGCACAATATGTATGGGGAATGGAGGGAGATGCACTTTGTGTATGGGGAATGGAGGGAGATGGACATTGTGTATGGGGAACGAAGGGAGATGCAAGTTGTGTACGGGGAATGGAGGGAGATGGACATTGTGTATGGGGATTGGAGGGAGATGCACATAGTGTACGGGGAATGGAGGGAGATGCACATTGTGTATGGGGAATGGAAGGAGATGCACATTGTGTATGGGGAATGGAAGGAGATGCACATTGTGTACGCGGAATGGATGGAGATGCACATTGTGTACGGTGAATGGAGGGAGATTCACATAGTCTATGGGGAATGGAGGGAGATGCACTTTGTGTATGGGGAATGGAGGGTGATGCACAATATGTATGGGGAACGGAGGGAGATGCACTTTGTGTATGGGGAATGGAGGGTGATGGACATTGTGTACGGGGAACGGAGGGAGATGCACATTGTGTATGGGGAACGGAGCGAGATGCACATTGTGTATGGGGAATGGAGGGAAATGCACGTTGTGTACGGGGAATGGAAAGAGATGGACATTGTGTACGTGGAATGGAGGGAGATGGACATTGTGTACGCTGTATGGAGGGAGATGCACAATGTGTACGGAGAATGGATGGAGATGCACATTATTTATAGGGAATGGAGGGAGATGCACATTGTGTACGGGGAATGGCGGGAGATGCACATTGTGTACGGGGAATGGATGGAGATGCACATTGTGTATGGGGATTGGAGGGAGATACAGATAGTGTACGGGGAAAGGAGGGAGATGCACATTGTGTATGGGGAATGGAGGGAGATGGACATTGTGTATGGGGAACGGAGGGAGATGCACGTTGTGTATGGGGAATGGAGGGAGATGCACATTGTGTATGGGGAACTGAGGGAGATGCACAATGTGTATGGGGAACGGAGGGAGATGCACATTGTGTACGGGGAATGGAGGGAGATGGACATTGTGTACGGGGAATGGAGGGAGATGGACATTGTGTACTGGGAATGGAGGGAGATGGACGTTGTGAACGCGGAATGGAGGTAGTTGCCCATTGTTTACGCAGAATGGAGTGAGATGCACATAGTGTACGGGGAATCGAGGGAGATGCAGATTGTGTATGGGGAATGGAGTGAGATGGACATTGTGTACGCGGAATGGAGGGAGATGCACATAGTGTATGGGGAATGGAGGGAGATGCATATAGTGCACGGGGAACGGAGGGAGAGGCACATAGTGTACGGGGAATGGAGGGAGATGCACATTGTGTATGGGGAATGGAGCAAGATACACATTGTGTATGGGGAATGGAGGGAGATGCACATAGTGTACGGGAATGGAGGGAGATGCACAATGTGTACGGGGAATGGATGGAGATGCACATTATTTATAGGGAATGGAGGGAGATGCACATTGTGTACGGGGAATGGAGGGAGATGCACATTGTGTACGGGGAATGGATGGAGATGCACATTGTGTATGGGGATTGGAGGGAGATACACATAGTGTACGGGGACAGGAGGGAGATGCACATTGTGTATGGGGAATGGAGGGAGATGCACGTTGTGTATGGGGAATGGAGGGAGATGCACATTGTGTATGGGGAACTGAGGGAGATGCACAATGTGTATGGGGAACGGAGGGAGATGCACATTGTGTACGGGGAATGGAGGGAGATGGACATTGTGTACGGGGAATGGAGGGAGATGGACATTGTGTACTGGGAATGGGGGGAGATGGACGTTGTGAACGCGGAATGGAGGTAGTTGCCCATTGTTTACGCAGAATGTAGTGAGATGCACATAGTGTACGGGGAATGGAGGGAGATGCACATTGTGTATGGGGAATGGAGTGAGATGGACATTGTGTACGCGGAATGGAGGGAGATGCACATAGTGTATGGGGAATGGAGGAAGATGCATATAGTGTACGGGGAACGGAGGGAGATGCACATAGTGTACGGGGAATGGAGGGAGATGCACATTGTGTATGGGGAACTGAGGGAGATGCACAATGTGTATGGGGAACGGAGGGAGATGCACATTGTGTACGGGGAATGGAGGGAGATGGACATTGTGTACGGGGAATGGAGGGAGATGCACAGTGTGTATGGGGAATGGAGTGAGATGGACATTGTGTACGCGGAATGGAGGGAGATGCACATAGTGTATGGGGAATGGAGGGAGATGCACATAGTGTACGGGGAACTGAGGGAGATGCACAATGTGTATGGGGAACGGAGGGAGATGCACATTGTGTACGGGGAATGGAGGGAGATGGACATTGTGTACGGGGAATGGAGGGAGATGCACAGTGTGTATGGGGAATGGAGTGAGATGGACATTGTGTACGCGGAATGGAGGGAGATGCACATAGTGTACGGGGAATGGAGGGTGATGCACATTGTGTATGGGGAATGGAGGGAGATGCACATTGTGTATGGGGAATGGAGCAAGATGCACATTGTGTATGGGGAATGGAGGGAGATGCACATTGTGTATGGGGATTGGAGGGAGATGCACATTGTGTATGGGGAACGGAGGGAGATGCAAGTTGTGTACGGGGAATGGATGGAGATGCACATTGTGTCTGGGGATTGGAGGGAGATGCACATTGCGTACGGGGAATGGACGGAGATGCAGATTGCGTACGGGGAATGGAGGGAGATGCACATTGTGTCTGGGGAATGGAGGGAGATGCACATTGCGTACGGGGAATGGAGGGAGATGCACATTGTGTACGGGGAATGGAGGGAGATGCACATTGTGTCTGGGGAATGGAGGGAGATGCACATTGCGTACGGGGATTGGAGGGAGATGCACATTGTGTATGGGGATTGGAGGGAGATGCACATTGTGTACGGGGATTGGAGGGAGATGCACATTGTGTATGGGGAATGGAGAGAGATGGACATTGTGTACGCAGAATGGAGGGAGATGCACATAGTGTATGGGGAATGGAGGGAGATGCACATAGGGTATGGGGAATGGATTGATATGCACATAGTGTACGGGGAATGGAGGGAGATGCACATTGTGTACGGGGAATGGAGGGATTTGCACGTTGTGTATGGGAATGGAGGGAGATGCACATAGTGTATGGGGAATGGAGGGAGATGCACTTTGTGTATGGGGAATGGAGGGTGATGGACATTGTGTACGGGGAACGGAGGGAGATGCACATTGTGTATGGGGATTGGAGGGAGATGCACATTGTGTATGGGGAACGGAGCGAGATGCACATTGTGTATGGGGAATGGAGGGAAATGCACGTTGTGTACGGGGAATGGAGGGAGATGGACATTGTGTATGGGGATTGGAGGGAGATGCACATAGTGTACGGGGAATGGAGTGAAATGCACATAGAGTACGGGGAATGGAGGGAGATGCACATTGTGTATGGGGTTTGGAGGGCGATGCACATTGTGTATGGGGATTGGAGGGAGATGGACATTGTGTATTGGGAACGGAGGGAGATGCACATTGTGTACGGGGATTGGAGGGAGATGGACATTGTGTACGGGGATTGGAGGGAGATGGACATTGTGTATGGGAATTGGAGGGAGATGCTCATTGTGTACGGGGAATGGAAAGAGATGGACATTGTGTACGTGGAATGGAGGGAGATGGACATTGTGTACGCTGTATGGAGGGAGATGCACAATGTGTACGGAGAATGGATGGAGATGCACATTATTTATAGGGAATGGAGGGAGATGCACATTGTGTACGGGGAATGGAGGGAGATGCACATTGTGTACGGGGAATGGATGGAGATGCACATTGTGTATGGGGATTGGAGGGAGATACAGATAGTGTACGGGGAAAGGAGGGAGATGCACATTGTGTATGGGGAATGGAGGGAGATGGACATTGTGTATGGGAACGGAGGGAGATGCTCATTGTGTACGGGGAATGGAGGGAGATGGACATTGTGTACGGGGAATGGAGGGAGATGGACATTGTGTACTGGGAATGGGGGGAGATGGACGTTGTGAACGCGGAATGGAGGTAGTTGCCCATTGTTTACGCAGAATGGAGTGAGATGCACATAGTGTACGGGGAATCGAGGGAGATGCAGATTGTGTATGGGGAATGGAGTGAGATGGACATTGTGTACGCGGAATGGAGGGAGATGCACATAGTGTATGGGGAATGGAGGGAGATGCATATAGTGTACGGGGAACGGAGGGAGAGGCACATAGTGTACGGGGAATGGAGGGAGATGCACATTGTGTATGGGGAATGGAGCAAGATACACATTGTGTATGGGGAATGGAGGGAGATGCACATTGTGTACGGGGAATGGAGTGAGATGCACATTGTGTATGTGGAATGTAGCAAGATGCACATTGTGTATGGGGAATGGGGGGAGATGCACATAGTGTACGGGGAATGGAGTGAGATGCACATTGTGTATGGGGAATGGAGCAAGATGCACATTGTGTATGGGGAATGGAAGGAGATGCACATTGTGTATGGGGAATGGAGGGAGATGCACATTGTGAATGGGGAATGGAGTGAAATGCACATTGTGTACGGGGAATGGAGGGAGATGCACATTGCGTACGGGGTATGGAGGGAGATGCACATAGTGTACGGGGAATGGAGGGAGATGCACATTGTGTATGGGGAATGGAGCAAGATGCACATTGTGTATGGGGAATGGAGGGAGATGCACATTGCGTACGGGGAATGGATGGAGATGCACATTGTGTCTGGGGATTGGAGGGAGATGCACATTGCGTACGGGGAATGGACGGAGATGCAGATTGCGTAGGGGGAATGGAGGGAGATGCACATTGTGTCTGGGGAATGGAGGGAGATGCACATTGCGTACGGGGAATGGAGGGAGATGCACATTGTGTACGGGTAATGGAGGGAGATGCACATTGTGTACGGGGAATGGAGGAAGATGCACATTGCGTACGGGGAATGGAGGGAGATGCACATTGTGTCTGGGGAATGGAGGGAGATGAACATTGCGTACGGGGATTGGAGGGAGATGCAAATTGTGTATGGGGATTGGAGGGAGATGCACATTGTGTACGGGGATTGGAGGGAGATGCACATTGTGTATGGGGAATGGAGAGAGATGGACATTGTGTACGCAGAATGGAGGGAGATGTACATAGTGTATGGGGAATGGAGGGAGATGCACATAGGGTATGGGGAATGGATGGAGATGCACATAGTGTACGGGGAATGGAGGGAGATGCACATTGTGTATGGGCAATGGTGGGAGATGCACATAGTGTACGGGGAATGGAGGGAGATGCACATTGTGTACGCGGAATGGAGGGAGATGCACATTGTGTACGGTGAACGGAGGGAGAATCACATAGTGTATGGGGAATGGAGGGAGATGCACATTGTGTACGCTGTATGGAGGGAGATGCACAATGTGTACGGAGAATGGATGGAGATGCACATTATTTATAGGGAATGGAGGGAGATGCACATTGTGTACGGGGAATGGAGGGAGATGCACATTGTGTACGGGGAATGGAGGGAGATGCACATTGTGTACGGGGAATGGAGCAAGATGCACATTGTGTATGGGGAATGGAGGGAGATGCACATTGTGTATGGGGATTGGAGGGAGATGCACATTGTGTACGCGGAATGGAGGGAGATGCACATTGTGTACGGTGAATGGAGGGAGATTCACATAGTCTATGGGGAATGGAGGGAGATGCACAATATGTATGGGGAATTGAGGGAGATGCACTTTGTGTATGGGGAATGGAGGGAGATGGACATTGTGTATGGGGAACGAAGGGAGATGCAAGTTGTGTACGGGGAATGGAGGGAGATGGACATTGTGTATGGGGATTGGAGGGAGATGCACATAGTGTACGGGGAATGGAGGGAGATGCACATTGTGTATGGGGAATGGAAGGAGATGCACATTGTGTATGGGGAATGGAAGGAGATGCACATTGTGTACGCGGAATGGATGGAGATGCACATTGTGTACGGTGAATGGAGGGAGATTCACATAGTCTATGGGGAATGGAGGGAGATGCACTTTGTGTATGGGGAATGGAGGGTGATGGACATTGTGTACGGGGAACGGAGGGAGATGCACATTGTGTATGGGGATTGGAGGGAGATGCACATTGTGTATGGGGAACGGAGCGAGATGCACATTGTGTATGGGGAATGGAGGGAAATGCACGTTGTGTACGGGGAATGGAAAGAGATGGACATTGTGTACGTGGAATGGAGGGAGATGGACATTGTGTACGCTGTATGGAGGGAGATGCACAATGTGTACGGAGAATGGATGGAGATGCACATTATTTATAGGGAATGGAGGGAGATGCACATTGTGTACGGGGAATGGCGGGAGATGCACATTGTGTACGGGGAATGGATGGAGATGCACATTGTGTATGGGGATTGGAGGGAGATACAGATAGTGTACGGGGAAAGGAGGGAGATGCACATTGTGTATGGGGAATGGAGGGAGATGGACATTGTGTATGGGGAACGGAGGGAGATGCACGTTGTGTATGGGGAATGGAGGGAGATGCACATTGTGTATGGGGAACTGAGGGAGATGCACAATGTGTATGGGGAACGGAGGGAGATGCACATTGTGTACGGGGAATGGAGGGAGATGGACATTGTGTACGGGGAATGGAGGGAGATGGACATTGTGTACTGGGAATGGAGGGAGATGGACGTTGTGAACGCGGAATGGAGGTAGTTGCCCATTGTTTACGCAGAATGGAGTGAGATGCACATAGTGTACGGGGAATCGAGGGAGATGCAGATTGTGTATGGGGAATGGAGTGAGATGGACATTGTGTACGCGGAATGGAGGGAGATGCACATAGTGTATGGGGAATGGAGGGAGATGCATATAGTGCACGGGGAACGGAGGGAGAGGCACATAGTGTACAGGGAATGGAGGGAGATGCACATTGTGTATGGGGAATGGAGCAAGATACACATTGTGTATGGGGAATGGAGGGAGATGCACATAGTGTACGGGAATGGAGGGAGATGCACAATGTGTACGGGGAATGGATGGAGATGCACATTATTTATAGGGAATGGAGGGAGATGCACATTGTGTACGGGGAATGGAGGGAGATGCACATTGTGTACGGGGAATGGATGGAGATGCACATTGTGTATGGGGATTGGAGGGAGATACACATAGTGTACGGGGACAGGAGGGAGATGCACATTGTGTATGGGGAATGGAGGGAGATGCACGTTGTGTATGGGGAATGGAGGGAGATGCACATTGTGTATGGGGAACTGAGGGAGATGCACAATGTGTATGGGGAACGGAGGGAGATGCACATTGTGTACGGGGAATGGAGGGAGATGGACATTGTGTACGGGGAATGGAGGGAGATGGACATTGTGTACTGGGAATGGGGGGAGATGGACGTTGTGAACGCGGAATGGAGGTAGTTGCCCATTGTTTACGCAGAATGTAGTGAGATGCACATAGTGTACGGGGAATGGAGGGAGATGCACATTGTGTATGGGGAATGGAGTGAGATGGACATTGTGTACGCGGAATGGAGGGAGATGCACATAGTGTATGGGGAATGGAGGAAGATGCATATAGTGTACGGGGAACGGAGGGAGATGCACATAGTGTACGGGGAATGGAGGGAGATGCACATTGTGTATGGGGAACTGAGGGAGATGCACAATGTGTATGGGGAACGGAGGGAGATGCACATTGTGTACGGGGAATGGAGGGAGATGGACATTGTGTACGGGGAATGGAGGGAGATGCACAGTGTGTATGGGGAATGGAGTGAGATGGACATTGTGTACGCGGAATGGAGGGAGATGCACATAGTGTATGGGGAATGGAGGGAGATGCACATAGTGTACGGGGAACTGAGGGAGATGCACAATGTGTATGGGGAACGGAGGGAGATGCACATTGTGTACGGGGAATGGAGGGAGATGGACATTGTGTACGGGGAATGGAGGGAGATGCACAGTGTGTATGGGGAATGGAGTGAGATGGACATTGTGTACGCGGAATGGAGGGAGATGCACATAGTGTACGGGGAATGGAGGGTGATGCACATTGTGTATGGGGAATGGAGGGAGATGCACATTGTGTATGGGGAATGGAGCAAGATGCACATTGTGTATGGGGAATGGAGGGAGATGCACATTGTGTATGGGGATTGGAGGGAGATGCACATTGTGTATGGGGAACGGAGGGAGATGCAAGTTGTGTACGGGGAATGGATGGAGATGCACATTGTGTCTGGGGATTGGAGGGAGATGCACATTGCGTACGGGGAATGGACGGAGATGCAGATTGTGTATGGGGAATGGAGTGAGATGGACATTGTGTACGCGGAATGGAGGGAGATGCACATAGTGTATGGGGAATGGAGGAAGATGCATATAGTGTACGGGGAACGGAGGGAGATGCACATAGTGTACGGGGAATGGAGGGAGATGCACATTGTGTATGGGGAACTGAGGGAGATGCACAATGTGTATGGGGAACGGAGGGAGATGCACATTGTGTACGGGGAATGGAGGGAGATGGACATTGTGTACGGGGAATGGAGGGAGATGCACAGTGTGTATGGGGAATGGAGTGAGATGGACATTGTGTACGCGGAATGGAGGGAGATGCACATAGTGTATGGGGAATGGAGGGAGATGCACATAGTGTACGGGGAACTGAGGGAGATGCACAATGTGTATGGGGAACGGAGGGAGATGCACATTGTGTACGGGGAATGGAGGGAGATGGACATTGTGTACGGGGAATGGAGGGAGATGCACAGTGTGTATGGGGAATGGAGTGAGATGGACATTGTGTACGCGGAATGGAGGGAGATGCACATAGTGTACGGGGAATGGAGGGTGATGCACATTGTGTATGGGGAATGGAGGGAGATGCACATTGTGTATGGGGAATGGAGCAAGATGCACATTGTGTATGGGGAATGGAGGGAGATGCACATTGTGTATGGGGATTGGAGGGAGATGCACATTGTGTATGGGGAACGGAGGGAGATGCAAGTTGTGTACGGGGAATGGATGGAGATGCACATTGTGTCTGGGGATTGGAGGGAGATGCACATTGCGTACGGGGAATGGACGGAGATGCAGATTGCGTACGGGGAATGGAGGGAGATGCACATTGTGTCTGGGGAATGGAGGGAGATGCACATTGCGTACGGGGAATGGAGGGAGATGCACATTGTGTACGGGGAATGGAGG
The DNA here is from genome assembly GCF_030144855.1 of Hypanus sabinus. Lineage (NCBI taxonomy): Eukaryota > Metazoa > Chordata > Chondrichthyes > Myliobatiformes > Dasyatidae > Hypanus > Hypanus sabinus. The sequence goes on along the minus strand of NW_026781616.1, from coordinate 17,475 downwards.
GAGATGCACATTGTGTCTGGGGAATGGAGGGAGATGCACATTGCGTACGGGGATTGGAGGGAGATGCACATTGTGTATGGGGATTGGAGGGAGATGCACATTGTGTACGGGGATAGGAGGGAGATGCACATTGTGTATGGGGAATGGAGAGAGATGGACATTGTGTACGCAGAATGGAGGGAGATGCACATAGTGTATGGGGAATGGAGGGAGATGCACATAGGGTATGGGGAATGGATTGATATGCACATAGTGTACGGGGAATGGAGGGAGATGCACATTGTGTACGGGGAATGGAGGGATTTGCACGTTGTGTATGGGAATGGAGGGAGATGCACATAGTGTATGGGGAATGGAGGGAGATGCACTTTGTGTATGGGGAATGGAGGGTGATGGACATTGTGTACGGGGAACGGAGGGAGATGCACATTGTGTATGGGGATTGGAGGGAGATGCACATTGTGTATGGGGAACGGAGCGAGATGCACATTGTGTATGGGGAATGGAGGGAAATGCACGTTGTGTACGGGGAATGGAGGGAGATGGACATTGTGTATGGGGATTGGAGGGAGATGCACATAGTGTACGGGGAATGGAGTGAAATGCACATAGAGTACGGGGAATGGAGGGAGATGCACATTGTGTATGGGGTTTGGAGGGCGATGCACATTGTGTATGGGGATTGGAGGGAGATGGACATTGTGTATTGGGAACGGAGGGAGATGCACATTGTGTACGGGGATTGGAGGGAGATGGACATTGTGTACGGGGATTGGAGGGAGATGGACATTGTGTATGGGAATTGGAGGGAGATGCTCATTGTGTACGGGGAATGGAAAGAGATGGACATTGTGTACGTGGAATGGAGGGAGATGGACATTGTGTACGCTGTATGGAGGGAGATGCACAATGTGTACGGAGAATGGATGGAGATGCACATTATTTATAGGGAATGGAGGGAGATGCACATTGTGTACGGGGAATGGAGGGAGATGCACATTGTGTACGGGGAATGGATGGAGATGCACATTGTGTATGGGGATTGGAGGGAGATACAGATAGTGTACGGGGAAAGGAGGGAGATGCACATTGTGTATGGGGAATGGAGGGAGATGGACATTGTGTATGGGAACGGAGGGAGATGCTCATTGTGTACGGGGAATGGAGGGAGATGGACATTGTGTACGGGGAATGGAGGGAGATGGACATTGTGTACTGGGAATGGGGGGAGATGGACGTTGTGAACGCGGAATGGAGGTAGTTGCCCATTGTTTACGCAGAATGGAGTGAGATGCACATAGTGTACGGGGAATCGAGGGAGATGCAGATTGTGTATGGGGAATGGAGTGAGATGGACATTGTGTACGCGGAATGGAGGGAGATGCACATAGTGTATGGGGAATGGAGGGAGATGCATATAGTGTACGGGGAACGGAGGGAGAGGCACATAGTGTACGGGGAATGGAGGGAGATGCACATTGTGTATGGGGAATGGAGCAAGATACACATTGTGTATGGGGAATGGAGGGAGATGCACATTGTGTACGGGGAATGGAGTGAGATGCACATTGTGTATGTGGAATGTAGCAAGATGCACATTGTGTATGGGGAATGGGGGGAGATGCACATAGTGTACGGGGAATGGAGTGAGATGCACATTGTGTATGGGGAATGGAGCAAGATGCACATTGTGTATGGGGAATGGAAGGAGATGCACATTGTGTATGGGGAATGGAGGGAGATGCACATTGTGAATGGGGAATGGAGTGAAATGCACATTGTGTACGGGGAATGGAGGGAGATGCACATTGCGTACGGGGTATGGAGGGAGATGCACATAGTGTACGGGGAATGGAGGGAGATGCACATTGTGTATGGGGAATGGAGCAAGATGCACATTGTGTATGGGGAATGGAGGGAGATGCACATTGCGTACGGGGAATGGATGGAGATGCACATTGTGTCTGGGGATTGGAGGGAGATGCACATTGCGTACGGGGAATGGACGGAGATGCAGATTGCGTAGGGGGAATGGAGGGAGATGCACATTGTGTCTGGGGAATGGAGGGAGATGCACATTGCGTACGGGGAATGGAGGGAGATGCACATTGTGTACGGGTAATGGAGGGAGATGCACATTGTGTACGGGGAATGGAGGAAGATGCACATTGCGTACGGGGAATGGAGGGAGATGCACATTGTGTCTGGGGAATGGAGGGAGATGAACATTGCGTACGGGGATTGGAGGGAGATGCAAATTGTGTATGGGGATTGGAGGGAGATGCACATTGTGTACGGGGATTGGAGGGAGATGCACATTGTGTATGGGGAATGGAGAGAGATGGACATTGTGTACGCAGAATGGAGGGAGATGTACATAGTGTATGGGGAATGGAGGGAGATGCACATAGGGTATGGGGAATGGATGGAGATGCACATAGTGTACGGGGAATGGAGGGAGATGCACATTGTGTATGGGCAATGGTGGGAGATGCACATAGTGTACGGGGAATGGAGGGAGATGCACATTGTGTACGCGGAATGGAGGGAGATGCACATTGTGTACGGTGAACGGAGGGAGAATCACATAGTGTATGGGGAATGGAGGGAGATGCACATTGTGTACGCTGTATGGAGGGAGATGCACAATGTGTACGGAGAATGGATGGAGATGCACATTATTTATAGGGAATGGAGGGAGATGCACATTGTGTACGGGGAATGGAGGGAGATGCACATTGTGTACGGGGAATGGAGGGAGATGCACATTGTGTACGGGGAATGGAGCAAGATGCACATTGTGTATGGGGAATGGAGGGAGATGCACATTGTGTATGGGGATTGGAGGGAGATGCACATTGTGTACGCGGAATGGAGGGAGATGCACATTGTGTACGGTGAATGGAGGGAGATTCACATAGTCTATGGGGAATGGAGGGAGATGCACAATATGTATGGGGAATTGAGGGAGATGCACTTTGTGTATGGGGAATGGAGGGAGATGGACATTGTGTATGGGGAACGAAGGGAGATGCAAGTTGTGTACGGGGAATGGAGGGAGATGGACATTGTGTATGGGGATTGGAGGGAGATGCACATAGTGTACGGGGAATGGAGGGAGATGCACATTGTGTATGGGGAATGGAAGGAGATGCACATTGTGTATGGGGAATGGAAGGAGATGCACATTGTGTACGCGGAATGGATGGAGATGCACATTGTGTACGGTGAATGGAGGGAGATTCACATAGTCTATGGGGAATGGAGGGAGATGCACTTTGTGTATGGGGAATGGAGGGTGATGGACATTGTGTACGGGGAACGGAGGGAGATGCACATTGTGTATGGGGATTGGAGGGAGATGCACATTGTGTATGGGGAACGGAGCGAGATGCACATTGTGTATGGGGAATGGAGGGAAATGCACGTTGTGTACGGGGAATGGAAAGAGATGGACATTGTGTACGTGGAATGGAGGGAGATGGACATTGTGTACGCTGTATGGAGGGAGATGCACAATGTGTACGGAGAATGGATGGAGATGCACATTATTTATAGGGAATGGAGGGAGATGCACATTGTGTACGGGGAATGGCGGGAGATGCACATTGTGTACGGGGAATGGATGGAGATGCACATTGTGTATGGGGATTGGAGGGAGATACAGATAGTGTACGGGGAAAGGAGGGAGATGCACATTGTGTATGGGGAATGGAGGGAGATGGACATTGTGTATGGGGAACGGAGGGAGATGCACGTTGTGTATGGGGAATGGAGGGAGATGCACATTGTGTATGGGGAACTGAGGGAGATGCACAATGTGTATGGGGAACGGAGGGAGATGCACATTGTGTACGGGGAATGGAGGGAGATGGACATTGTGTACGGGGAATGGAGGGAGATGGACATTGTGTACTGGGAATGGAGGGAGATGGACGTTGTGAACGCGGAATGGAGGTAGTTGCCCATTGTTTACGCAGAATGGAGTGAGATGCACATAGTGTACGGGGAATCGAGGGAGATGCAGATTGTGTATGGGGAATGGAGTGAGATGGACATTGTGTACGCGGAATGGAGGGAGATGCACATAGTGTATGGGGAATGGAGGGAGATGCATATAGTGCACGGGGAACGGAGGGAGAGGCACATAGTGTACAGGGAATGGAGGGAGATGCACATTGTGTATGGGGAATGGAGCAAGATACACATTGTGTATGGGGAATGGAGGGAGATGCACATAGTGTACGGGAATGGAGGGAGATGCACAATGTGTACGGGGAATGGATGGAGATGCACATTATTTATAGGGAATGGAGGGAGATGCACATTGTGTACGGGGAATGGAGGGAGATGCACATTGTGTACGGGGAATGGATGGAGATGCACATTGTGTATGGGGATTGGAGGGAGATACACATAGTGTACGGGGACAGGAGGGAGATGCACATTGTGTATGGGGAATGGAGGGAGATGCACGTTGTGTATGGGGAATGGAGGGAGATGCACATTGTGTATGGGGAACTGAGGGAGATGCACAATGTGTATGGGGAACGGAGGGAGATGCACATTGTGTACGGGGAATGGAGGGAGATGGACATTGTGTACGGGGAATGGAGGGAGATGGACATTGTGTACTGGGAATGGGGGGAGATGGACGTTGTGAACGCGGAATGGAGGTAGTTGCCCATTGTTTACGCAGAATGTAGTGAGATGCACATAGTGTACGGGGAATGGAGGGAGATGCACATTGTGTATGGGGAATGGAGTGAGATGGACATTGTGTACGCGGAATGGAGGGAGATGCACATAGTGTATGGGGAATGGAGGAAGATGCATATAGTGTACGGGGAACGGAGGGAGATGCACATAGTGTACGGGGAATGGAGGGAGATGCACATTGTGTATGGGGAACTGAGGGAGATGCACAATGTGTATGGGGAACGGAGGGAGATGCACATTGTGTACGGGGAATGGAGGGAGATGGACATTGTGTACGGGGAATGGAGGGAGATGCACAGTGTGTATGGGGAATGGAGTGAGATGGACATTGTGTACGCGGAATGGAGGGAGATGCACATAGTGTATGGGGAATGGAGGGAGATGCACATAGTGTACGGGGAACTGAGGGAGATGCACAATGTGTATGGGGAACGGAGGGAGATGCACATTGTGTACGGGGAATGGAGGGAGATGGACATTGTGTACGGGGAATGGAGGGAGATGCACAGTGTGTATGGGGAATGGAGTGAGATGGACATTGTGTACGCGGAATGGAGGGAGATGCACATAGTGTACGGGGAATGGAGGGTGATGCACATTGTGTATGGGGAATGGAGGGAGATGCACATTGTGTATGGGGAATGGAGCAAGATGCACATTGTGTATGGGGAATGGAGGGAGATGCACATTGTGTATGGGGATTGGAGGGAGATGCACATTGTGTATGGGGAACGGAGGGAGATGCAAGTTGTGTACGGGGAATGGATGGAGATGCACATTGTGTCTGGGGATTGGAGGGAGATGCACATTGCGTACGGGGAATGGACGGAGATGCAGATTGCGTACGGGGAATGGAGGGAGATGCACATTGTGTCTGGGGAATGGAGGGAGATGCACATTGCGTACGGGGAATGGAGGGAGATGCACATTGTGTACGGGGAATGGAGGGAGATGCACATTGTGTCTGGGGAATGGAGGGAGATGCACATTGCGTACGGGGATTGGAGGGAGATGCACATTGTGTATGGGGATTGGAGGGAGATGCACATTGTGTACGGGGATTGGAGGGAGATGCACATTGTGTATGGGGAATGGAGAGAGATGGACATTGTGTACGCAGAATGGAGGGAGATGCACATAGTGTATGGGGAATGGAGGGAGATGCACATAGGGTATGGGGAATGGATTGATATGCACATAGTGTACGGGGAATGGAGGGAGATGCACATTGTGTACGGGGAATGGAGGGATTTGCACGTTGTGTATGGGAATGGAGGGAGATGCACATAGTGTATGGGGAATGGAGGGAGATGCACTTTGTGTATGGGGAATGGAGGGTGATGGACATTGTGTACGGGGAACGGAGGGAGATGCACATTGTGTATGGGGATTGGAGGGAGATGCACATTGTGTATGGGGAACGGAGCGAGATGCACATTGTGTATGGGGAATGGAGGGAAATGCACGTTGTGTACGGGGAATGGAGGGAGATGGACATTGTGTATGGGGATTGGAGGGAGATGCACATAGTGTACGGGGAATGGAGTGAAATGCACATAGTGTACGGGGAATGGAGGGAGATGCACATTGTGTATGGGGTTTGGAGGGCGATGCACATTGTGTATGGGGATTGGAGGGAGATGGACATTGTGTATTGGGAACGGAGGGAGATGCACATTGTGTACGGGGATTGGAGGGAGATGGACATTGTGTACGGGGATTGGAGGGAGATGGACATTGTGTATGGGAATTGGAGGGAGATGCACATTGTGTACGGGGAATGGAAAGAGATGGACATTGTGTACGTGGAATGGAGGGAGATGGACATTGTGTACGCTGTATGGAGGGAGATGCACAATGTGTACGGAGAATGGATGGAGATGCACATTATTTATAGGGAATGGAGGGAGATGCACATTGTGTACGGGGAATGGAGGGAGATGCACATTGTGTACGGGGAATGGATGGAGATGCACATTGTGTATGGGGATTGGAGGGAGATACAGATAGTGTACGGGGAAAGGAGGGAGATGCACATTGTGTATGGGGAATGGAGGGAGATGGACATTGTGTATGGGAACGGAGGGAGATGCTCATTGTGTACGGGGAATGGAGGGAGATGGACATTGTGTACGGGGAATGGAGGGAGATGGACATTGTGTACTGGGAATGGGGGGAGATGGACGTTGTGAACGCGGAATGGAGGTAGTTGCCCATTGTTTACGCAGAATGGAGTGAGATGCACATAGTGTACGGGGAATCGAGGGAGATGCAGATTGTGTATGGGGAATGGAGTGAGATGGACATTGTGTACGCGGAATGGAGGGAGATGCACATAGTGTATGGGGAATGGAGGGAGATGCATATAGTGTACGGGGAACGGAGGGAGAGGCACATAGTGTACGGGGAATGGAGGGAGATGCACATTGTGTATGGGGAATGGAGCAAGATACACATTGTGTATGGGGAATGGAGGGAGATGCACATTGTGTACGGGGAATGGAGTGAGATGCACATTGTGTATGTGGAATGTAGCAAGATGCACATTGTGTATGGGGAATGGGGGGAGATGCACATAGTGTACGGGGAATGGAGTGAGATGCACATTGTGTATGGGGAATGGAGCAAGATGCACATTGTGTATGGGGAATGGAAGGAGATGCACATTGTGTATGGGGAATGGAGGGAGATGCACATTGTGAATGGGGAATGGAGTGAAATGCACATTGTGTACGGGGAATGGAGGGAGATGCACATTGCGTACGGGGTATGGAGGGAGATGCACATAGTGTACGGGGAATGGAGGGAGATGCACATTGTGTATGGGGAATGGAGCAAGATGCACATTGTGTATGGGGAATGGAGGGAGATGCACATTGCGTACGGGGAATGGATGGAGATGCACATTGTGTCTGGGGATTGGAGGGAGATGCACATTGCGTACGGGGAATGGACGGAGATGCAGATTGCGTACGGGGAATGGAGGGAGATGCACATTGTGTCTGGGGAATGGAGGGAGATGCACATTGCGTACGGGGAATGGAGGGAGATGCACATTGTGTACGGGTAATGGAGGGAGATGCACATTGTGTACGGGGAATGGAGGAAGATGCACATTGCGTACGGGGAATGGAGGGAGATGCACATTGTGTCTGGGGAATGGAGGGAGATGAACATTGCGTACGGGGATTGGAGGGAGATGCAAATTGTGTATGGGGATTGGAGGGAGATGCACATTGTGTACGGGGATTGGAGGGAGATGCACATTGTGTATGGGGAATGGAGAGAGATGGACATTGTGTACGCAGAATGGAGGGAGATGTACATAGTGTATGGGGAATGGAGGGAGATGCACATAGGGTATGGGGAATGGATGGAGATGCACATAGTGTACGGGGAATGGAGGGAGATGCACATTGTGTATGGGCAATGGTGGGAGATGCACATAGTGTACGGGGAATGGAGGGAGATGCACATTGTGTACGCGGAATGGAGGGAGATGCACATTGTGTACTGTGAACGGAGGGAGAATCACATAGTGTATGGGGAATGGAGGGAGATGCACATTGTGTACGCTGTATGGAGGGAGATGCACAATGTGTACGGAGAATGGATGGAGATGCACATTATTTATAGGGAATGGAGGGAGATGCACATTGTGTACGTGGAATGGAGGGAGATGCACATTGTGTACGGGGAATGGAGGGAGATGCACATTGTGTACGGGGAATGGAGCAAGATGCACATTGTGTATGGGGAATGGAGGGAGATGCACATTGTGTATGGGGATTGGAGGGAGATGCACATTGTGTACGCGGAATGGAGGGAGATGCACATTGTGTACGGTGAATGGAGGGAGATTCACATAGTCTATGGGGAATGGAGGGAGATGCACAATATGTATGGGGAATGGAGGGAGATGCACTTTGTGTATGGGGAATGGAGGGAGATGGACATTGTGTATGGGGAACGAAGGGAGATGCAAGTTGTGTACGGGGAATGGAGGGAGATGGACATTGTGTATGGGGATTGGAGGGAGATGCACATAGTGTACGGGGAATGGAGGGAGATGCACATTGTGTATGGGGAATGGAAGGAGATGCACATTGTGTATGGGGAATGGAAGGAGATGCACATTGTGTACGCGGAATGGATGGAGATGCACATTGTGTACGGTGAATGGAGGGAGATTCACATAGTCTATGGGGAATGGAGGGAGATGCACTTTGTGTATGGGGAATGGAGGGTGATGGACATTGTGTACGGGGAACGGAGGGAGATGCACATTGTGTATGGGGATTGGAGGGAGATGCACATTGTGTATGGGGAACGGAGCGAGATGCACATTGTGTATGGGGAATGGAGGGAAATGCACGTTGTGTACGGGGAATGGAAAGAGATGAACATTGTGTACGTGGAATGGAGGGAGATGGACATTGTGTACGCTGTATGGAGGGAGATGCACAATGTGTACGGAGAATGGATGGAGATGCACATTATTTATAGGGAATGGAGGGAGATGCACATTGTGTACGGTGAATGGCGGGAGATGCACATTGTGTACGGGGAATGGATGGAGATGCACATTGTGTATGGGGATTGGAGGGAGATACAGATAGTGTACGGGGAAAGGAGGGAGATGCACATTGTGTATGGGGAATGGAGGGAGATGGACATTGTGTATGGGGAACGGAGGGAGATGCACGTTGTGTATGGGGAATGGAGGGAGATGCACATTGTGTATGGGGAACTGAGGGAGATGCACAATGTGTATGGGGAACGGAGGGAGATGCACATTGTGTACGGGGAATGGAGGGAGATGGACATTGTGTACGGGGAATGGAGGGAGATGGACATTGTGTACTGGGAATGGAGGGAGATGGACGTTGTGAACGCAGAATGGAGGTAGTTGCCCATTGTTTACGCAGAATGGAGTGAGATGCACATAGTGTACGGGGAATCGAGGGAGATGCAGATTGTGTATGGGGAATGGAGTGAGATGGACATTGTGTACGCGGAATGGAGGGAGATGCACATAGTGTATGGGGAATGGAGGGAGATGCATATAGTGCACGGGGAACGGAGGGAGAGGCACATAGTGTACGGGGAATGGAGGGAGATGCACATTGTGTATGGGGAATGGAGCAAGATACACATTGTGTATGGGGAATGGAGGGAGATGCACATAGTGTACGGGAATGGAGGGAGATGCACAATGTGTACGGGGAATGGATGGAGATGCACATTATTTATAGGGAATGGAGGGAGATGCACATTGTGTACGGGGAATGGAGGGAGATGCACATTGTGTACGGGGAATGGATGGAGATGCACATTGTGTATGGGGATTGGAGGGAGATACACATAGTGTACGGGGACAGGAGGGAGATGCACATTGTGTATGGGGAATGGAGGGAGATGCACGTTGTGTATGGGGAATGGAGGGAGATGCACATTGTGTATGGGGAACTGAGGGAGATGCACAATGTGTATGGGGAACGGAGGGAGATGCACATTGTGTACGGGGAATGGAGGGAGATGGACATTGTGTACGGGGAATGGAGGGAGATGGACATTGTGTACTGGGAATGGGGGGAGATGGACGTTGTGAACGCGGAATGGAGGTAGTTGCCCATTGTTTACTCAGAATGTAGTGAGATGCACATAGTGTACGGGGAATGGAGGGAGATGCACATTGTGTATGGGGAATGGAGTGAGATGGACATTGTGTACGCGGAATGGAGGGAGATGCACATAGTGTATGGGGAATGGAGGAAGATGCATATAGTGTACGGGGAACGGAGGGAGATGCACATAGTGTACGGGGAATGGAGGGAGATGCACATTGTGTATGGGGAACTGAGGGAGATGCACAATGTGTATGGGGAACGGAGGGAGATGCACATTGTGTACGGGGAATGGAGGGAGATGGACATTGTGTACGGGGAATGGAGGGAGATGCACAGTGTGTATGGGGAATGGAGTGAGATGGACATTGTGTACGCGGAATGGAGGGAGATGCACATAGTGTATGGGGAATGGAGGGAGATGCACATAGTGTACGGGGAACTGAGGGAGATGCACAATGTGTATGGGGAACGGAGGGAGATGCACATTGTGTACGGGGAATGGAGGGAGATGGACATTGTGTACGGGGAATGGAGGGAGATGCACAGTGTGTATGGGGAATGGAGTGAGATGGACATTGTGTACGCGGAATGGAGGGAGATGCACATAGTGTACGGGGAATGGAGGGTGATGCACATTGTGTATGGGGAATGGAGGGAGATGCACATTGTGTATGGGGAATGGAGCAAGATGCACATTGTGTATGGGGAATGGAGGGAGATGCACATTGTGTATGGGGATTGGAGGGAGATGCACATTGTGTATGGGGAACGGAGGGAGATGCAAGTTGTGTACGGGGAATGGATGGAGATGCACATTGTGTCTGGGGATTGGAGGGAGATGCACATTGCGTACGGGGAATGGACGGAGATGCAGATTGCGTACGGGGAATGGAGGGAGATGCACATTGTGTCTGGGAATGGAGGGAGATGCACATTGCGTACGGGGAATGGAGGGAGATGTACATTGTGTACGGGGAATGGAGGGAGATGCACATTGTGTCTGGGGAATGGAGGGAGATGCACATTGCGTACGGGGATTGGAGGGAGATGCACATTGTGTATGGGGATTGGAGGGAGATGCACATTGTGTACGGGGATTGGAGGGAGATGCACATTGTGTATGGGGAATGGAGAGAGATGGACATTGTGTACGCAGAATGGAGGGAGATGCACATAGTGTATGGGGAATGGAGGGAGATGCACATAGGGTATGGGGAATGGATTGATATGCACATAGTGTACGGGGAATGGAGGGAGATGCACATTGTGTACGGGGAATGGAGGGATTTGCACGTTGTGTATGGGAATGGAGGGAGATGCACATAGTGTATGGGGAATGGAGGGAGATGCACTTTGTGTATGGGGAATGGAGGGTGATGGACATTGTGTACGGGGAACGGAGGGAGATGCACATTGTGTATGGGGATTGGAGGGAGATGCACATTGTGTATGGGGAACGGAGCGAGATGCACATTGTGTATGGGGAATGGAGGGAAATGCACGTTGTGTACGGGGAATGGAGGGAGATGGACATTGTGTATGGGGATTGGAGGGAGATGCACATAGTGTACGGGGAATGGAGTGAAATGCACATAGTGTACGGGGAATGGAGGGAGATGCACATTGTGTATGGGGTTTGGAGGGCGATGCACATTGTGTATGGGGATTGGAGGGAGATGGACATTGTGTATTGGGAACGGAGGGAGATGCACATTGTGTACGGGGATTGGAGGGAGATGGACATTGTGTACGGGGATTGGAGGGAGATGGACATTGTGTATGGGAATTGGAGGGAGATGCACATTGTGTACGGGGAATGGAAAGAGATGGACATTGTGTACGTGGAATGGAGGGAGATGGACATTGTGTACGCTGTATGGAGGGAGATGCACAATGTGTACGGAGAATGGATGGAGATGCACATTATTTATAGGGAATGGAGGGAGATGCACATTGTGTACGGGGAATGGAGGGAGATGCACATTGTGTACGGGGAATGGATGGAGATGCACATTGTGTATGGGGATTGGAGGGAGATACAGATAGTGTACGGGGAAAGGAGGGAGATGCACATTGTGTATGGGGAATGGAGGGAGATGGACATTGTGTATGGGAACGGAGGGAGATGCTCATTGTGTACGGGGAATGAAGGGAGATGGACATTGTGTACGGGGAATGGAGGGAGATGGACATTGTGTACTGGGAATGGGGGGAGATGGACGTTGTGAACGCGGAATGGAGGTAGTTGCCCATTGTTTACGCAGAATGGAGTGAGATGCACATAGTGTACGGGGAATCGAGGGAGATGCAGATTGTGTATGGGGAATGGAGTGAGATGGACATTGTGTACGCGGAATGGAGGGAGATGCACATAGTGTATGGGGAATGGAGGGAGATGCATATAGTGTACGGGGAACGGAGGGAGAGGCACATAGTGTACGGGGAATGGAGGGAGATGCACATTGTGTATGGGGAATGGAGCAAGATACACATTGTGTATGGGGAATGGAGGGAGATGCACATTGTGTACGGGGAATGGAGTGAGATGCACATTGTGTATGTGGAATGTAGCAAGATGCACATTGTGTATGGGGAATGGGGGGAGATGCACATAGTGTACGGGGAATGGAGTGAGATGCACATTGTGTATGGGGAATGGAGCAAGATGCACATTGTGTATGGGGAATGGAAGGAGATGCACATTGTGTATGGGGAATGGAGGGAGATGCACATTGTGAATGGGGAATGGAGTGAAATGCACATTGTGTACGGGGAATGGAGGGAGATGCACATTGCGTACGGGGTATGGAGGGAGATGCACATAGTGTACGGGGAATGGAGGGAGATGCACATTGTGTATGGGGAATGGAGCAAGATGCACATTGTGTATGGGGAATGGAGGGAGATGCACATTGCGTACGGGGAATGGATGGAGATGCACATTGTGTCTGGGGATTGGAGGGAGATGCACATTGCGTACGGGGAATGGACGGAGATGCAGATTGCGTACGGGGAATGGAGGGAGATGCACATTGTGTCTGGGGAATGGAGGGAGATGCACATTGCGTACGGGGAATGGAGGGAGATGCACATTGTGTACGGGTAATGGAGGGAGATGCACATTGTGTACGGGGAATGGAGGAAGATGCACATTGCGTACGGGGAATGTAGGGAGATGCACATTGTGTCTGGGGAATGGAGGGAGATGAACATTGCGTACGGGGATTGGAGGGAGATGCAAATTGTGTATGGGGATTGGAGGGAGATGCACATTGTGTACGGGGATTGGAGGGAGATGCACATTGTGTATGGGGAATGGAGAGAGATGGACATTGTGTACGCAGAATGGAGGGAGATGTACATAGTGTATGGGGAATGGAGGGAGATGCACATAGGGTATGGGGAATGGATGGAGATGCACATAGTGTACGGGGAATGGAGGGAGATGCACATTGTGTATGGGCAATGGTGGGAGATGCACATAGTGTACGGGGAATGGAGGGAGATGCACATTGTGTACGCGGAATGGAGGGAGATGCACATTGTGTACGGTGAACGGAGGGAGAATCACATAGTGTATGGGGAATGGAGGGAGATGCACATTGTGTACGCTGTATGGAGGGAGATGCACAATGTGTACGGAGAATGGATGGAGATGCACATTATTTATAGGGAATGGAGGGAGATGCACATTGTGTACGGGGAATGGAGGGAGATGCACATTGTGTACGGGGAATGGAGGGAGATGCACATTGTGTACGGGGAATGGAGCAAGATGCACATTGTGTATGGGGAATGGAGGGAGATGCACATTGTGTATGGGGATTGGAGGGAGATGCACATTGTGTACGCGGAATGGAGGGAGATGCACATTGTGTACGGTGAATGGAGGGAGATTCACATAGTCTATGGGGAATGGAGGGAGATGCACAATATGTATGGGGAATGGAGGGAGAAGCACTTTGTGTATGGGGAATGGAGGGAGATGGACATTGTGTATGGGGAACGAAGGGAGATGCAAGTTGTGTACGGGGATGGAGGGAGATGGACATTGTGTATGGGGATTGGAGGGAGATGCACATAGTGTACGGGGAATGGAGGGAGATGCACATTGTGTATGGGGAATGGAAGGAGATGCACATTGTGTATGGGGAATGGAAGGAGATGCACATTGTGTACGCGGAATGGATGGAGATGCACATTGTGTACGGTGAATGGAGGGAGATTCACATAGTCTATGGGGAATGGAGGGAGATGCACTTTGTGTATGGGGAATGGAGGGTGATGGACATTGTGTACGGGGAACGGAGGGAGATGCACATTGTGTATGGGGATTGGAGGGAGATGCACATTGTGTATGGGGAACGGAGCGAGATGCACATTGTGTATGGGGAATGGAGGGAAATGCACGTTGTGTACGGGGAATGGAAAGAGATGGACATTGTGTACGTGGAATGGAGGGAGATGGACATTGTGTACGCTGTATGGAGGGAGATGCACAATGTGTACGGAGAATGGATGGAGATGCACATTATTTATAGGGAATGGAGGGAGATGCACATTGTGTACGGGGAATGGCGGGAGATGCACATTGTGTACGGGGAATGGATGGAGATGCACATTGTGTATGGGGATTGGAGGGAGATACAGATAGTGTACGGGGAAAGGAGGGAGATGCACATTGTGTATGGGGAATGGAGGGAGATGGACATTGTGTATGGGGAACGGAGGGAGATGCACGTTGTGTATGGGGAATGGAGGGAGATGCACATTGTGTATGGGGAACTGAGGGAGATGCACAATGTGTATGGGGAACGGAGGGAGATGCACATTGTGTACGGGGAATGGAGGGAGATGGACATTGTGTACGGGGAATGGAGGGAGATGGACATTGTGTACTGGGAATGGAGGGAGATGGACGTTGTGAACGCGGAATGGAGGTAGTTGCCCATTGTTTACGCAGAATGGAGTGAGATGCACATAGTGTACGGGGAATCGAGGGAGATGCAGATTGTGTATGGGGAATGGAGTGAGATGGACATTGTGTACGCAGAATGGAGGGAGATGTACATAGTGTATGGGGAATGGAGGATGCACATAGGGTATGGGGAATGGATGGAGATGCACATAGTGTACGGGGAATGGAGGGAGATGCACATTGTGTATGGGCAATGGTGGGAGATGCACATAGTGTACGGGGAATGGAGGGAGATGCACATTGTGTACGCGGAATGGAGGGAGATGCACATTGTGTACTGTGAACGGAGGGAGAATCACATAGTGTATGGGGAATGGAGGGAGATGCACATTGTGTACGCTGTATGGAGGGAGATGCACAATGTGTACGGAGAATGGATGGAGATGCACATTATTTATAGGGAATGGAGGGAGATGCACATTGTGTACGGGGAATGGAGGGAGATGCACATTGTGTACGGGGAATGGAGGGAGATGCACATTGTGTACGGGGAATGGAGCAAGATGCACATTGTGTATGGGGAATGGAGGGAGATGCACATTGTGTATGGGGATTGGAGGGAGATGCACATTGTGTACGCGGAATGGAGGGAGATGCACATTGTGTACGGTGAATGGAGGGAGATTCACATAGTCTATGGGGAATGGAGGGAGATGCACAATATGTATGGGGAATGGAGGGAGATGCACTTTGTGTATGGGGAATGGAGGGAGATGGACATTGTGTATGGGGAACGAAGGGAGATGCAAGTTGTGTACGGGGAATGGAGGGAGATGGACATTGTGTATGGGGATTGGAGGGAGATGCACATAGTGTACGGGGAATGGAGGGAGATGCACATTGTGTATGGGGAATGGAAGGAGATGCACATTGTGTATGGGGAATGGAAGGAGATGCACATTGTGTACGCGGAATGGATGGAGATGCACATTGTGTACGGTGAATGGAGGGAGATTCACATAGTCTATGGGGAATGGAGGGAGATGCACTTTGTGTATGGGGAATGGAGGGTGATGGACATTGTGTACGGGGAACGGAGGGAGATGCACATTGTGTATGGGGATTGGAGGGAGATGCACATTGTGTATGGGGAACGGAGCGAGATGCACATTGTGTATGGGGAATGGAGGGAAATGCACGTTGTGTACGGGGAATGGAAAGAGATGAACATTGTGTACGTGGAATGGAGGGAGATGGACATTGTGTACGCTGTATGGAGGGAGATGCACAATGTGTACGGAGAATGGATGGAGATGCACATTATTTATAGGGAATGGAGGGAGATGCACATTGTGTACGGTGAATGGCGGGAGATGCACATTGTGTACGGGGAATGGATGGAGATGCACATTGTGTATGGGGATTGGAGGGAGATACAGATAGTGTACGGGGAAAGGAGGGAGATGCACATTGTGTATGGGGAATGGAGGGAGATGGACATTGTGTATGGGGAACGGAGGGAGATGCACGTTGTGTATGGGGAATGGAGGGAGATGCACATTGTGTATGGGGAACTGAGGGAGATGCACAATGTGTATGGGGAACGGAGGGAGATGCACATTGTGTACGGGGAATGGAGGGAGATGGACATTGTGTACGGGGAATGGAGGGAGATGGACATTGTGTACTGGGAATGGAGGGAGATGGACGTTGTGAACGCAGAATGGAGGTAGTTGCCCATTGTTTACGCAGAATGGAGTGAGATGCACATAGTGTACGGGGAATCGAGGGAGATGCAGATTGTGTATGGGGAATGGAGTGAGATGGACATTGTGTACGCGGAATGGAGGGAGATGCACATAGTGTATGGGGAATGGAGGGAGATGCATATAGTGCACGGGGAACGGAGGGAGAGGCACATAGTGTACGGGGAATGGAGGGAGATGCACATTGTGTATGGGGAATGGAGCAAGATACACATTGTGTATGGGGAATGGAGGGAGATGCACATAGTGTACGGGAATGGAGGGAGATGCACAATGTGTACGGGGAATGGATGGAGATGCACATTATTTATAGGGAATGGAGGGAGATGCACATTGTGTACGGGGAATGGAGGGAGATGCACATTGTGTACGGGGAATGGATGGAGATGCACATTGTGTATGGGGATTGGAGGGAGATACACATAGTGTACGGGGACAGGAG